>NW_023367224.1:0-43564 GCF_902167145.1 Zea mays
TTTTTTGCCACCGGAACCATTTCGTCGTTTTTTTTGCAACGAACATGCCCAATCCACTACTTTAGGTCCAAAACACATGTTTGGGTGGTTTCGCGCAATTTCGTTGCCGCACGTCACCCATTCCGAAAACGGGTGTCGGGGTGCATACAAGCATGAGTTTTCGCCACCGGAACCATTTCTTCTTCGTTTTTCGCAACGAACATGCCCAATCCACTACTTTAGGTACAAAACTCATGTTTGGGGTGGTTTCGCACAATTTCGTTGCCGCACGTCACCCATTCCGAAAATGGGTGTCGGGGTGCATACAAAGCACGAGTTTTTGCCACCGGAACCATTTCGTCGTTTTTTTGCAACGAACATGCCCAATCCACTACTTTAGGTCCAAAACTCATGTTTGGGTGGTTTCGCGCAATTTCGTTGCCACACGTCACCCATTCCAAAAACGGGTGTCGGGTGCATACAAAGCACGACTTATTGTCACCGGATCCATTTCTTCATTTTTTGCAACGAACATGCCCAATCCACTACTTTAGGTCCAAAACTCATGTTTGGGGTGATTTCGCGCAATTTCGTTGCAGCACGTCAACCATTCCGAAAAAGGGTGTCGGGGTGCATACAAAGCACGAGTTTTTCGCAACAAACATGCTCAATCCTCTACTTTCGGTAAAAACTCATGTTTGGGGTGGTTTCGCGCAATTTCGTTGCCGCACATCACCAATTCCGAAAACGGGTGTCGGGGTGCATACAAGCACGAGTTTTTGCCACCGGAACCATTTCTTCGTTTTTCACAACGAACATGCCCAATCCAATAATTTAGGTCCAAAACTCATGTTTGGGGTGGTTTCGCGCAATTTCGTTGCCGCACGTCACCCATTCCGAAAATGGGTGTCGGGGTGCATACAAAGCACGAGTTTTTGCCACCGGAACCATTTCGTCGTTTTTTTGCAACGAACATGCCCAATCCACTGCTTTAGGTCCAAAACACATGTTTGGGTGGTTTCGCGCAATTTCGTTGCCGCACGTCACCCATTCCGAAAACGGGTGTCGGGGTGCATACAAGCATGAGTTTTCGCCACCGGAACCATTTCTTTGTTTTTCGCAACAAACATGCCCAATCCACTACTTTAGGTCCAAAACTCATGTTTGGGGGTGGTTTCGCGCAATTTCGTTGCTGCACGTCACTCATTCCGAAAACGGGTGTCGGGGTGCATACAAAGCACGAGAGTTCGCCACCGGAACCATTTCTTCGTTTTTCGCAACGAACATGCTCAATCCACTACTTTAGGTACAAAACTCATGTTTGGGGTGGTTTCGCGCAATTTCGTTGCCACACGTCACCCATTCCGAAAATGGGTGTCGAGGTGCATACAAAGCACGAGTTTTTGCCACCGGAACCATTTCGTCGTTTTTTTTGCAACGAACATGCCTAATCCACTACTTTAGGTCCAAAACACATGTTTGGGTGGTTTCGCGCAATTTCGTTGCCGCACGTCACCCATTCCGAAAACGGGTGTCGGAGTGCATACAAGCATGAGTTTTCGCCACCGGAACCATTTCTTCGTTTTTCGCAACGAACATGCCCAATCCACTACTTTAGGTCCAAAACTCATGTTTGGGGTGGTTTCGCGCAATTTCGTTGCCGCACGTCACTCATTCCGAAAACGGGTGTCGGGGTGCATAAAAAGCACGAGAGTTCGCCACTGGAACCATTTCTTCGTTTTTCGCAACGAACATGCCCAATCCACTACTTTAGGTACAAAACTCATGTTTGGGGTGGTTTCGCGCAATTTCGTTGCCGTACGTCACCCATTCCGAAAATGGGTGTCGGGGTGCATACAAAGCACGAGTTTTTGCCACCGGAACCATTTCGTCGTTTTTTTGCAACGAACATGCCTAATCCACTACTTTAGGTCCAAAACTCATGTTTGGGTGGTTTCGCGCAATTTCGTTGCCACACGTCACCCATTCCGAAAACGGGTGTCGGGTGCATACAAAGCACGACTTATTGTCACCGGAACCATTTCTTCATTTTTCGCAACGAACATGCCCAATCCACTACTTTTGGTCCAAAACTCATGTTTGGGGTGGTTTCGCGCAATTTCGTTGCAGCACGTCAACCATTCCGAAAACGAGTGTCGGGGTGCATACAAAGCACGAGTTTTTCGCAACAAACATGCTCAATCCTCTACTTTAGGTAAAACTCATGTTTGGGGTGGTTTCGCGCAATTTCGTTGCCGCACATCACCAATTCCGAAACGGGTGTCGGGGTGCATACAAGCACGAGTTTTTGCCACCGGAACCATTTCTTCGTTTTTCACAACGAACATGCCCAATCCAATACTTTAGGTCCAAAACTCATGTTTGGGGTGGTTTCGCGCAATTTCGTTGCCGCACGTCACCCATTCCGAAAACGGGTGTCGGGGGTGCATACAAAGCACGAGTTTTCGCCACCGGAACCATTTCTTCGTTTTGCGCAACGAACATGCCTAATCCACTACTTTAGGTCCAAAACTCATGGTTGGAGTGGTTTCGCGCAATTTCGTTGCCGCACGTCACCAATTCCGAAAACGGGTGTCGGGGTGCATACAAGCACGAGTTTTTGCCACCGGAACCATTTATTCGTTTTTCGCAACGAACATGCCCAATCCACTACTTTAGGTCCAAAACTCATGTTTGGGGTGGTTTTGCGCAATTTCGTTGCCGCACGTCACCAATTCCGAAAATGGGTGTCGGGGTGCATACAAGCACGAGTTTTCGCCACCGGAACCATTTCTTCGTTTTTCGCAACGAACATGCCCAATCCACTACTTTAGGTCCAAAACTCATGTTTGGGGGTGGTTTCGCGCAATTTCCTTGCCGCACGTCACTCATTCCGAAAACGGGTGTCGGGGTGCATACAAAGCACGAGAGTTCACCACCGGAACCATTTCTTCGTTTTTTGCAACGAACATGCCCAATCCACTACTTTAGGTACAAAACTCATGTTTGGGGTGGTTTCGTGCAATTTCGTTGCCGCACGTCACCCATTCCGAAAATGGGTGTCGGGGTGCATACAAAGCACGAGTTTTTGCCACCGGAACCATTTCGTCGTTTTTTTGCAACGAACATACCCAATCCACTGCTTTAGGTCCAAAACACATGTTTGGGTGGTTTCGCGCAATTTCGTTGCCGCACGTCACCCATTCCGAAAACGGGTGTCGGGGTGCATACAAGCATGAGTTTTCGCCACCGGAACCATTTCTTCGTTTTTCGCAACGAACATGCCCAATCCACTACTTTAGGTCCAAAACTCATGTTTGGGGGTGGTTTCGCGCAATTTCGTTGCCGCACGTCACTCATTCCGAAAATGGGTGTCGGGGTGATACAAAGCACGAGAGTTCGCCACCGGAACCATTTCTTCGTTTTTCGCAACGAACATGCCCAATCCACTACTTTAGGTACAAAACTCATGTTTGGGGTGGTTTCGCGCAATTTCGTTGCCACACGTCACCCATTCCGAAAATGGGTGTCGAGGTGCATACAAAGCACGAGTTTCTGCCACCGGAACCATTTCGTCGTTTTTTGCAACGAACATGCCCAATCCACTACTTTAGGTCCAAAACACATGTTTGGGTGGTTTCGCGCAATTTCGTTGCCGCACGTCACCCATTCCGAAAACGGGTGTCGGGGTGCATACAAGCATGAGTTTTCGCCACTGGAACCATTTCTTCGTTTTTCGCAACGAACATGCCCAATCCACTACTTTAGGTCCAAAACTCATGTTTGGGGGTGGTTTCGCGCAATTTCGTTGCCGCGCGTCACTCATTCCGAAAACGGGTGTCGGGGTGCATACAAAGCACGAGAGTTCGCCACCGGAACCATTTCTTCGTTTTTCGCAACGAACCTGCCCAATCCACTACTTTAGGTACAAAACTCATGTTTGGGGTGGTTTCGCGCAATTTCGTTGCCACACGTCACCCATTCCGAAAATGGGTGTCGAGGTGCATACAAAGCACGAGTTTTTGCCACCGGAACCATTCGTCGGTTTTTTGCAACGAACATGCCCAATCCACTACTTTAGGTCCAAAACTCATGTTTGGGTGGTTTCACGCAATTTCGTTGCCGCACGTCACCCATTCCGAAAACGGGTGTCGGGTGCATACAAAGCACGACTTATTGTCACCAGAACCATTTCTTCATTTTTCGCAAACGAACATGCCCAATCCACTACTTTAGGTCGAAAACTCAAGTTTGGGGTGCTTTCGCGCAATTTCGTTGCAGCACGTCAACCATTACGAAAACGGGTGTCGGGGTGCATACAAAGCACGAGTTTTTGCATTTCTTCGTTTTTCGCAACAAACATGCTCAATCCTCTACTTTAGGTAAAAACTCATGTTTGGGGTGGTTTCGCGCAATTTCGTTGCCGCACGTCACCAATTCCGAAAACGGGTGTCAGGGTGCATACAAGCACGAGTTTTTGCCACCGGAACCATTTCTTCGTTTTTCACAACGAACATGCCCAATCCAATACTTTAGGTCCAAAACTCATGTTGGGGTGGTTTCGCGCAATTTCGTTGCGGCACGTCACCCATTCCGAAAACGGGTGTCGGTGCATACAAAGCACGAGTTTTCGCCACCGGAACCATTTCTTCGTTTTGCGCAACGAACATGCCTAATCCACTACTTTAGGTCCAAAACTCATGTTGGGGTGGTTTCGCGCAATTTCGTTGCCGCACGTCACCAATTCCGAAAACGGGTGTCGGGGTGCATACAAGCATGAGTTTTCGCCACCGGAACCATTTCTTCGTTTTCGCAACGAACATGCCCAATCCACTACTTTAAATCCAAAACTCATGTTTGGGGGTGGTTTCGCGCAATTTCGTTGCCGCACGTCACTCATTCCGAAAACGGGTGTCAGGGTGCATACAAAGCACGAGAGTTCACCACCGGAACCATTTCTTCGTTTTTCGCAACGAACATGCCCAATCCACTACTTTAGGTACAAAACTCATGTTTGGGGTGGTTTCGCGCAATTTCGTTGCCGCACGTCACCCATTCCGAAAATGGGTGTCGAGGTGCATACAAAGCACGAGTTTTTGCCACCGGAACCATTTCGTCGTTTTTTTTGCAACGAACATGCCAATCCACTACTTTAGGTCCAAAACTCATGTTTGGGTGGTTTCGCACAATTTCGTTGCCGCACGTCACCCATTCCGAAAATGGGTGTCGGGTGCATACAAAGCACGACTTATTGTCACCGGAACCATTTCTTCATTTTTCTCAACGAACATGCCCAATCCACTACTTTAGGTCCAGAACTCATGTTTGGGGTGGTTTCGCTCAATTTCGTTGCCACAGGTCACCCATTACGAAAACGGGTGTCGGGTGCATACAAAGCATGAGTTTTTGCCACCGGAACCAATTCTTTGTTTTTCGCAACAAACATGCCCGATCCACTACTTTAGGTCCAAAAACTCATGTTTGGGGTGGTTTCGCACAATTTCGTTGCCGCACGTCACCCATTACGAAATCGGGTGTCGGGTGCATACAAAGCATGAGTTTTTGCCACCGGAACCATTTCTTCGTTTTTCGCTACAAACATGCCCAATCCACTACTTTAGGTCCAAAACTCATGTTTGGGGTGGTTTCGCGCAATTTCGTTGCAGCACGTCAACCATTCCGAAAAAGGGTGTCTGGGTGCATACAAAGCACGAGTTTTTGCATTTCTTCGTTTTTCGCAACAAACATGCTCAATCCTCTACTTTAGGTAAAAACTCATGTTTGGGGTGGTTTCGCGCAATTTCGTTGTCGCACGTCACCAATTCCGAAAACGGATGTCGGGGTGCATACAAGCACGAGTTTTTGCCACCGGAACCATTTCTTCGTTTTTCACAACGAACATGCCCAATCCAATACTTTAGGTCCAAAACTCATGTTTGGGGTGGTTTCGCGCAATTTCGTTGCCGCACGTCACCCATTCCGAAAACGGGTGTCGGGGTGCATACAAAGCACAAGTTTTTGCCACCGGAACCATTTCTTCGTTTTGCGCAACGAACATGCCCAATCCACTACGTTAGGTCCAAAACTCATGTTTGGGGTGGTTTCGCGCAATTTCGTTGCCGCACGTCACCAATTCCGAAAACGGGTGTCGGGGTGCATACAAGCACGAGTTTTTGCCACCGGAACCATTTATTCGTTTTCGCAAACGAACATGCCCAATCCACTACTTTAGGTCCAAAACTCATGTTTGGGGTGGTTTTGCGCAATTTCGTTGCCGCACGTCACCAATTCCGAAAACGGGTGTCGGGGTGCATACAAGCACGAGTTTTTCGCCACCGGAACCATTTCTTCGTTTTTCGCAATGAACATGCCCAATCCACTACTTTAGGTCCAAAGCTCATGTTTGGGGGTGGTTTCGCGCAATTTCTTTGCCGCACGTCACTCATTCCGAAAACGGGTGTCGGGGTGCATACAAAGCACGAGAGTTCGCCACCGGAACCGTTTCTTCGTTTTTCGCAACGAACATGCCCAATCCACTACTTTAGGTACAAAACTCATGTTTGGGGTGGTTTCGCACAATTTCGTTGCCCCACGTCACCCATTCCGAAAATGGGTGTCGGGGTGCATACAAAGCACGAGTTTTTGCCACCGAAACCATTTCGTCGTTTTTTTGCAACGAACATGCCCAATCAGTACTTTAGGTCCAAAACTCATGTTTGGGTGGTTTCGCGCAATTTCGTTGCCGCACATCACCCATTCCGAAAACGGGTGTCGGGTGCATACAAAGCACGACTTATTGTCACCGGAACCATTTCTTCATTTTGACAACGAACATGCCCAATCCACTAGTTTAGGTCCAAAACTCAGGTTTGGGGTGGTTTCGCACAATTTCGTTGCCGCATGTCACCCATTACGAAAACGGGTGTCGGGTGCATACAAAGCATGAGTTTTTGCCACCGGAACCAATTCTTCGTTTTTCGCAACAAACATGCTCAATCCACTACTTTGGGTCCAAAACTCATGTTTGGGGTGGTTTCGCACAATTTCGTTGTCGCACGTCACCCATTACGAAATCGGGTGTCGGGTGCATACAAAGCATGAGTTTTTGACACCGGAACCAATTCTTCGTTTTTCGCAACAAACATGCCCAATCCACTACTTTAGGTCCAAAACTCATGTTTGGGGTGGTTTCGCGCAATTTCGTTGCAGCACGTCAACCATTCCGAAAACGGGTGTCGGGGTGCATACAAAGCACAAGTTTTTGCATTTCTTCGTTTTTCGCAACAAACATGCTCAATCCTCTACTTTAGGTAAAAACTCATGTTTGGGGTGGTTTCGCGCAATTTCGTTGCCGCACGTCACCAATTCCGAAAAACGGGTGTCGGGGTAAGCACGAGTTTTTGCCACCGGAACCATTTCTTCGTTTTTCACAATGAACATGCCCAATCCAATACTTTAGGTCCAAAACTCATGTTTGGGGTGGTTTCGCGCAATTTCGTTGCCGCACGTCACCCATTCCGAAAACGGGTGTCGGGGTACATACAAAGCACGAGTTTTCGCCACCCGGAACCATTTCTTCGTTTTGCGCAACGAAAATGCCCAATCCACTACTTTAGGTCCAAAACTCATGTTTGGGGTGGTTTCGCGCAATTTCATTGCCGCACGTCACCAATTCCGAAAACGGGTGTCGGGGTGCATACAAGCACAAGTTTTTGCCACCAGAACCATTTATTCGTTTTTCGCAACGAACATGCCCGATCCACTACTTTAGGTCCAAAACTCATGTTTGGGGTGGTTTTTCGCAATTTCGTTGCCGCACGTCACCAATTCCGAAACGGGTGTCGGGGTGCATACAAGCACGAGTTTTCGCCACCGGAACCATTTCTTCGTTTTCGCAACGAACATGCCCAATCCACTACTTTAGGTCCAAAACTCATGTTTGGGGTGGTTTCGCGCAATTTCGTTGCCGCACGTCACTCATTCCGAAAACGGGTGTCGGGGTGCATACAAAGCACGAGAGTTCGCCACCGGAACCATTTCTTCGTTTTTCGCAACGAACATGCCCAATCCACTACTTTAGGTACAAAACTCATGTTTGGGGTGGTTTCGCGCAATTTCGTTGCCACACGTCACCCATTCCGAAAATGGGTGTCGAGGTGCATACAAAGCACGAGTTTTTGCCACCGGAACCATTTCGTCGGTTTTTTGCAACGAACATGCCCAATCCACTACTTTAGGTCCAAAACTCATGTTTGGGTGGTTTCACGCAATTTCGTTGCCGCACGTCACCCATTCCGAAAACGGGTGTCGGGTGCATACAAAGCACGACTTATTGTCACCAGAACCATTTCTTCATTTTTCGCAACGAACATGCCCAATCCACTACTTTAGGTCGAAAACTCATGTTTGGGGTGCTTTCGCGCGGCGAAAACTCATGCTTGGTATGCACCCAACACCCGTTTTCGGAATGGATGACGTGCGGCAACGAAATTGCGGCGAAACCACCCCAAACATGAGTTTTTACCTAAAGTAGTGGATTGGGCATGTTCGTTGAGAAAAACGAAAGAAATGGTTCCGGTGGCGAAAACTCATGCTTTGTATGCACCCCGACACCCGTTTTCGAAATGGGTGACGTGCGGCAACGAAATTGCGTGAAACCACCCCACCCCAAACATGAGTTTTGGACCTAAAGTAGTGGATTGGACATGTTCGTTGCGAAAAACGAAGAAATGGTTCCGGTGGCGAAAACTCATGCTTTGTATGCACCCCGACACCCGTTTTCGGAATGGGTGACGTGCGGCAACGAAATTGCGCGAAACCACCCCAAACATGAGTTTTGGACCTAAAGTAGTGGATTGGGCATGTTCGTAGCGAAAAAACGAAGAATTGGTTCCGGTGGCAAAAACTCATGCTTTGTATGCACCCCACAACCCGTTTTCAGAATGGGTGACGTGCGGCAACGAGATTGCGCAAAACCACCCCAAACATGAGTTTTGCACCTAAAGTAGTGGATTGGGCATGTTCGTTGCGAAAAACGAAGAAATGGTTACGGTGGCAAAAACTCATGCTTTGTATGCACCCGACACCCATATTCGGAATGGGTGACGTGCGGTAACGAAATTGCGCGAAACCACCCCAAACATTAGTTTTGGACCTAAAGTAGTGGATTGGGCATGTTCGTTGCGAAAAACGAAGAAATGGTTCCGGTGGCGAACTCTCGTGCTTTGTATGCACCCCGACACCCGTTTTTGAAATGGGTGACGTGTAGCAACGAAATTGCGTGAAACCACCCCAAACATGAGTTTGGACCTAAAGTAGTGGATTGGGAATGTTTGTTGCGAAAAAACGAAGAAATGGTTCCGGTGGCGAAAACTCATGCTTTGTATGCACCCCGACACCCGTTTTCGAAATGGGTGACGTGCGGCAACGAAATTGCGTGAAACCACCCCACCCCAAACATGAGTTTTGGACCTAAAGTAGTGGATTGGACATGTTCGTTGCGAAAAAACGAAGAAATGGTTCCGGTGGCGAAAACTCATGCTTTGTATGCACCCTGACACCCGTTTTCGTAATGGGTGACGTGCGGCAACGAAATTGCGCGAAACCACCCCAAACATGATTTTTGGACCTAAAGTAGTGGATTGGGCATGTTCGTTGCGAAAAACGAAGAATTGGTTCCGGTGGCAAAAACTCATGCTTTGTATGCACCCGACACCCGTTTTCGGAATGGGTGACGTGCGGCAACGAGATTGCGCGAAACCACCCCAAACATGAGTTTTGCACCTAAAGTAGTGGATTGGGCATGTTCGTTGTGAAAAACGAAGAAATGGTTCTGGTGGCAAAAACTCGTGCTTTGTATGCACCCCGACACCCGTTTTCGGAATGGTTGACGTGCGGCAACGAAATTGCGCGAAACCACCCAAACATGAGTTTTGGACCTAAAGTAGTGGATTGGGCATGTTCGTTGCAAAAAACGATGAAATGGTTCCGGTGGCAAAAAACTCGTGCTTTGTATGCACCCCGACACCCGTTTTCGGAATGGGTGAAGTGTGGCAACGAAATTGCGCGAAACCACCCCAAACATGAATTTTGGACCTAAAGTAGTGGATTGGGCATGTTCGTTGCGAAAAACGAATAAATGGTTCCGGTGGCAAAAACTCGTGCTTTGTATGCACCCCGACACCCGTTTTCGGAATGGGTGACGTGCGACAACGAAATTGCGCAAAACCACCACAAACATGAGTTTTGGACCTAAAGTAGTGGATTGGGCATGTTCGTCGCGCAAAACGAAGAAATCGTTCCGGTGGCGAAAACTCGTGCTTTGTATGCACCCCGACACCCATTTTCGGAATGGGTGACGTGCGGCAACGAAATTGCGCGAAACCACCCCGAACATGAGTTTTGGATCTAAACTCGTGGATTGGGCATGTTCGTTGTGAAAAATGAAGAAATGATTCCGGTGGCAAAAACTCATGCCTTGTATGCACCCCGACACCCGTTTTCGGAATGGGTGACGTGCGGCAACGAAATTGCGCGAAACCACCCCAAACATGAGTTTTGGACCTAAAGTAGGGGATTGGGCATGTTCATTGCGAAAAACGAAGAAATGGTTCTGGTGGCGAAAACTCGTGCTTTGTATGCACCCCGACACCCGTTTTCGGAATGGGTGACGTGCTGCAACGAAATTGTGTGAAACCACCCCAAACATGAGTTTTTGACCTAAAGTAGTGGATTGGGCATGTTCGTTGCGAAAAAACGAAGAAATAGTTCCGGTGGCAAAAACTCGTGCTTTGTATGCACCCCAACACCCGTTTTCGGAATGGGTGACGTGCGGCAACGAAATTGCGCGAAACCACCCCAAACATGAGTTTTTACCTAAAGTAGAGGATTGGGCATGTTCGTTGAGAAAAACGAAGAAATGGTTCCGGTGGCGAAAACTCATGCTTTGTATGCACCCCGACACCCGTTTTCGAAATGGGTGACGTGCGGCAACGAAATTGCGTGAAACCACCCCAAACATGAGTTTTGGACTTAAAGTAGTGGATTGGGCATGTTTGTTGCGAAAAACAAAGAAATGGTTCCGGTGGCAAAAACTCATGCTTTGTATGCACCCCGACACCCGTTTTCGCAATGGGTGACGTGCGGCAAAGAAATTGAGCGAAACCACACCAAACATGAGTTTTGGACCTAAAGTAGTGCTTTGGGCATGTTCGTTGCGAAAAACGAAGAAATGGTTTCCGGTGGCAAAAACTCGTGCTTTGTATGCACCCCGACACCCGTTTTCAGAATGGGTGACGTGCGGCAACGAAATTGCGCGAAACAACCCCAAACATCAGTTTTGGACCTAAAGTAGTGGATTGGACATGTTCGTTGCGCAAAGCGAAGAAATGGTTCCGGTGGCGAAAAGTCGTGCTTTGTATGCACCCCGACACCCGTTTTCGGAATGGGTGACGTGTGGCAACGAAACTGCGCGAAACCACCCCAAACATGAGTTTTGGACCTAAAGTAGTGGATTGTTCATGTTCGTTGTGAAAAACGAAGAAATGGTTCCGGTGGCGAAAACTCATGCTCTGTATGCACCCCGACACCCGTTTTCGGAATGGGTGACGTGCGGCAACGGAATTTCGCAAAACCACCCCAAACATGAGTTTTGGAACTAAAGTAGTGGATTGGGCATGTTTGTTGCGAAAAACGAATAAATGGTTCCGGTGGCAAAAACTCGTGCTTTGTATGCACCCCGACACCCGTTTTCGGAATGGGTGACGTGCGACAACGAAATTGCGCAAAACCACCACAAACATGAGTTTTGGACCTAAAGTAGTGGATTGGGCATGTTCGTCGCGCAAAACGAAGAAATCGTACCGGTGGCGAAAACTTGTGCTTTGTATGCACCCCGACACCCATTTTCGGAATGGGTGACGTGCGGCAACGAAATTGCGCGAAACCACCCCGAACATGAGTTTTGGATCTAAACTCGTGGATTGGGCATGTTCGTTGTGAAAAATGAAGAAATGATTCCGGTGGCGAAAACTCATGCTTTGTATGCACCCCGACACCCGTTTTCGGAATGGGTGACGTGCGGCAACGAAATTGCGCGAAACCACCCAAACATGAGTTTTAGACCTAAAGTAGGGGATTGGGCATGTTCATTGCGAAAAACGAAGAAATGGTTCCGATGGCGAAAACTCGTGCTTTGTATGCACCCCGACACCCGTTTTCGGAATGGGTGACGTGCTGCAACGAAATTGTGCGAAACCACCCCAAACATGAGTTTTTGACCTAAAGTAGTGGATTGGGCATGTTCGTTGCGAAAAACGAAGAAATAGTTCCGGTGGCAAAAACTCGTGCTTTGTATGCACCCCAACACCCGTTTTCGGAATGGGTGACGTGCGGCAACGAAATTGCGCGAAACCACCCCAAACATGAGTTTTTACCTAAAGTAGAGGATTGGGCATGTTCGTTGAAAAAAACGAAGAAATGGTTCCGGTGGCGAAAACTCATGCTTTGTATGCACCCCGACACCCGTTTTCGAAATGGGTGACGTGCGGCAACGAAATTGCGCAAAAACCACCCAAAACATGAGTTTTGGACCTAAAGTAGTGGACTGGGCATGTTCGTAGCGAAAAAACGAAGAATTCGTTCCGGTGGCAAAAACTCATGCTTTGTATGCACCCGACACCCTTTTTCGGAATGGGTGACGTGCGGCAACGAGATTGCGCAAAACCACCCCAAACATGAGTTTTGCACCTAAAGTAGTGGATTGGGCATGTTCGTTGCGAAAAACGAAGAAATGGCTACGGTGGCAAAAACTCATGCTTTGTATGCACCCGACACCCATTTTCGGAATGGGTGACGTGCGGTAACGAAATTGCGCGAAACCACCCCAAACATGAGTTTTGGACCTAAAGTAGTGGATTGGGCATGTTCGTTGCGAAAAACGAAGAAATAGTTCCGGTGGCAAAAACTCGTGCTTTGTATGCACCCAACCCCCGTTTTCGGAATGGGTGACGTGCGGCAACGAAATTGCGCGAAACCAACCCAAACATGAGTTTTTACCTAAAGTAGTGGATTGGGCATGTTCGTTGAGAAAAACGAAGAAATGGTTCCGGTGGCGAAAACTCATGCTTTGTATGCACCCCGACACCCGTTTTCGAAATGGGTGACGTGCGGCAACGAAATTGCGTGAAACCACCCCACCCCAAACATGAGTTTTGGACCTAAAGTAGTGGATTGGACATGTTCGTTGCGAAAAACGAAGAGATGGTTCCGGTGGCGAAAACTCATGCTTTGTATGCACCCAACACCCGTTTTCGGAATGGGTGACGTGCGGCAACAAAATTGCGCGAAACCACCCCAAACATGAGTTTTTACCTAAAGTAGTGGATTGGGCATGTTCGTTGAGAAAAACGAAGAAATGGTTCCGGTGGCGAAAACTCATGCTTTGTATGCACCCCGACACCCGTTTTCGAAATGGGTGACGTGCGGCAACGAAATTGCGTGAAACCACCGCACCCCAAACATGAGTTTTGGACCTAAAGTAGTGGATTGGACATGTTCGTTGCGAAAAACGAAGAAATGGTTCCGGTGGCGAAAACTCATGCTTTGTATGCACCCCGACACCCGTTTTCGGAATGGGTGACGTGCGGCAACGAAATTGCGCGAAACCACCCCAAACATGAGTTTTGGACCTAAAGTAGTGGATTGGGCATGTTCGTAGCGAAAAACGAAGAATTGGTTCCGGTGGCAAAAACTCATGCTTTGTATGCACCCGACACTCGTTTTCGGAATGGGTGACGTGCGGCAACGAGATTGCGCAAAACCACCCCAAACATGAGTTTTGCACCTAAAGTAGTGGATTGGGCATGTTCGTTGCGAAAAATGAAGAAATAGTTCCGGTGGCAAAAACTCGTGCTTTGTATGCACCCAACACCCGTTTTCGGAATGGGTGACGTGCGGCAACGAAATTGCGTGAAACCAACCCAAACATGAGTTTTTACCTAAAGTAGTGGATTGGGCATGTTCGTTGAGAAAAACGAAGAAATGGTTCCGGTGGCGAAAACTCATGCTTTGTATGCACCCCGACACCCGTTTTCGAAATGGGTGACGTGCGGCAACGAAATTGCGTGAAACCACCCCACCCCAAACATGAGTTTTGGACCTAAAGTAGTGGATTGGACATGTTCGTTGCGAAAAACGAAGAAATGGTTCCGGTGGCGAAAACTCATGCTTGGTATGCACCCAACACCCGTTTTCGGAATGGATGACGTGCGGCAACGAAATTGCGCGAAACCACCCCAAACATGAGTTTTTACCTAAAGTAGTGGATTGGGCATGTTCGTTGACAAAAACGAAGAAATGGTTCCGGTGGCGAAAACTCATGCTTTGTATGCACCCCGACACCCGTTTTCGGAATGGGTGACGTGCGGCAACGAAATTGCGCGAAACCACCCCAAACATGAGTTTTGGACCTAAAGTAGTGGATTGGGCATGTTCGTAGCGAAAAACGAAGAATTGGTTCCGGTGGCAAAAACTCATGCTTTGTATGCACCCGACACCCGTTTTCGGAATGGGTGACGTGCGGCAACGAGATTGCGCAAAACCACCCCAAACATGAGTTTTGCACCTAAAGTAGTGGATTGGGCATGTTCGTTGCGAAAAAACGAAGAAATGGCTACGGTGGCAAAAACTCATGCTTTGTATGCACCCGACACCCATTTTCGGAATGGGTGACGTGCGGTAACGAAATTGCGCGAAACCACCCCAAACATGAGTTTTCGACCTAAAGTAGTGGATTGGGCATGTTCGTTGCGAAAAATGAAGAAATAGTTCCGGTGGCAAAAACTCGTGCTTTGTATGCACCCAACACCCGTTTTCGTAATGGGTGACGTGCGGCAACGAAATTGCGCGAAACCAACCCAAACATGAGTTTTTACCTAAAGTAGTGGATTGGGCATGTTCGTTGAGAAAAACGAAGAAATGGTTCCGGTGGCGAAAACTCATGCTTTGTATGCACCCCGACACCCGTTTTCGAAATGGGTGACGTGCGGCAACGAAATTGCGTGAAACCACCCCACCCCAAACATGAGTTTTGGACCTAAAGTAGTGGATTGGACATGTTCGTTGCGAAAAACGAAGAAATGGTTCCGGTGGCGAAAACTCATGCTTGGTATGCACCCAACACCCGTTTTCGGAATGGATGACGTGCGGCAACGAAATTGCGCGAAACCACCCCAAACATGAGTTTTTACCTAAAGTAGTGGATTGGGCATGTTCGTTGAGAAAAACGAAGAAATGGTTCCGGTGGCGAAAACTCATGCTTTGTATGCACCCCGACACCCGTTTTCGAAATGGGTGACGTGCGGCAACGAAATTGCGTGAAACCACCCCACCCCAAACATGAGTTTTGGACCTAAAGTAGTGGATTGGACATGTTCGTTGCGAAAAACGAAGAAATGGTTCCGGTGGCGAAAACTCATGCTTTGTATGCACCCCGACACCCGTTTTCGGAATGGGTGACGTGCGGCAACGAAATTGCGCGAAACCACCCCAAACATGAGTTTTGGACCTAAAGTAGTGGATTGGGCATGTTCGTAGCGAAAAACGAAGAATTGGTTCCGGTGGCAAAAACTCATGCTTTGTATGCACCCGACACCCGTTTTCAGAATGGGTGACGTGCGGCAACGAGATTGCGCAAAACCACCCCAAACATGAGTTTTGCACCTAAAGTAGTGGATTGGGCATGTTCGTTGCGAAAAACGAAGAAATGGTTACGGTGGCAAAAACTCATGCTTTGTATGCACCCGACACCCATATTCGGAATGGGTGACGTGTGGTAACGAAATTGCGCGAAACCACCCCAAACATTAGTTTTGGACCTAAAGTAGTGGATTGGGCATGTTCGTTGCGAAAAACGAAGAAATGGTTCCGGTGGCGAACTCTCGTGCTTTGTATGCACCCCGACACCCGTTTTTGAAATGGGTGACGTGCAGCAACGAAATTGCGTGAAACCACCCCAAACATGAGTTTTGGACCTAAAGTAGTGGATTGGGAATGTTTGTTGCGAAAAACGAAGAAATGGTTCCGGTGGCGAAAACTCATGCTTTGTATGCACCCCGACACCCGTTTTCGAAATGGGTGACGTGCGGCAACGAAATTGCGTGAAACCACCCCACCCCAAACATGAGTTTTGGACCTAAAGTAGTGGATTGGACATGTTCGTTGTGAAAAACGAAGAAATGGTTCCGGTGGCGAAAACTCATGCTTTGTATGCACCCTGACACCCGTTTTCGTAATGGGTGACGTGCGGCAACGAAATTGCGCGAAACCACCCCAAACATGAGTTTTGGACCTAAAGTAGTGGATTGGGCATGTTCGTTGCGAAAAAACGAAGAATTGGTTCCGGTGGCAAAAACTCATGCTTTGTATGCACCCGACACCCGTTTTCGGAATGGGTGACGTGCGGCAACGAAATTGCGCGAAACCACCCCAAACATGAGTTTTGCACCTAAAGTAGTGGATTGGGCATGTTCGTTGTGAAAAACGAAGAAATGGTTCTGGTGGCAAAAACTCGTGCTTTGTATGCACCCCGACACCCGTTTTCGGAATGGTTGACGTGCGGCAACGAAATTGCGCGAAACCACCCAAACATGAGTTTTGGACCTAAAGTAGTGGATTGGGCATGTTCGTTGCAAAAAACGATGAAATGGTTCCGGTGGCAAAAACTCGTGCTTTGTATGCACCCCGACACCCGTTTTCGGAATGGGTGAAGTGTGGCAACGAAATTGCGCGAAACCACCCCAAACATGAATTTTGGACCTAAAGTAGTGGATTGGGCATGTTCGTTGCGAAAAACGAATAAATGGTTCCGGTGGCAAAAACTCGTGCTTTGTATGCACCCCGACACCCGTTTTCGGAATGGGTGACGTGCGACAACGAAATTGCGCAAAACCACCACAAACATGAGTTTTGGACCTAAAGTAGTGGATTGGGCATGTTCGTCGCGCAAAACGAAGAAATCGTTCCGGTGGCGAAAACTCGTGCTTTGTATGCACCCCGACACCCATTTTCGGAATGGGTGACGTGCGGCAACGAAATAGCGCGAAACCACCCCGAACATGAGTTTTGGATCTAAACTCGTGGATTGGGGATGTTCGTTGTGAAAAATGAAGAAATGGTTCCGGTGGCGAAAACTCATGCCTTGTATGCACCCCGACACCCGTTTTCGGAATGGGTGACGTGCGGCAACGAAATTGCGCGAAACCACCCCAAACATGAGTTTTGGACCTAAAGTAGGGGATTGGGCATGTTCATTGCGAAAAACGAAGAAATGGTTCCGGTGGCGAAAACTCGTGCTTTGTATGCACCCCGACACCCGTTTTCGGAATGGGTGACGTGCTGCAACGAAATTGTGTGAAACCACCCCAAACATGAGTTTTTGACCTAAAGTAGTGGATTGGGCATGTTCGTTGCGAAAAACGAAGAAATAGTTCCGGTGGCAAAAACTCGTGCTTTGTATGCACCCCAACACCCGTTTTCGGAATGGGTGACGTGCGGCAACGAAATTGCGCGAAACCACCCCAAACATGAGTTTTTACCTAAAGTAGAGGATTGGGCATGTTCGTTGAGAAAAACGAAGAAATGGTTCCGGTGGCGAAAACTCATGCTTTGTATGCACCCCGACACCCGTTTTCGAAATGGGTGACGTGCGGCAACGAAATTGCGTGAAACCACCCCAAACATGAGTTTTGGACTTAAAGTAGTGGATTGGGCATGTTTGTTGCGAAAAACAAAGAAACGGTTCCGGTGGCAAAAACTCATGCTTTGTATGCACCCCGACACCCGTTTTCGCAATGGGTGACGTGCGGCAAAGAAATTGAGCGAAACCACACCAAACATGAGTTTTGGACCTAAAGTAGTGCTTTGGGCATGTTCGTTGCGAAAAACGAAGAAATGGTTCCGGTGGCAAAAACTCGTGCTTTGTATGCACCCCGACACCCGTTTTCAGAATGGGTGACGTGCGGCAACGAAATTGCGCGAAACAACCCCAAACATCAGTTTTGGACCTAAAGTAGTGGATTGGACATGTTCGTTGCGCAAAGCGAAGAAATGGTTCCGGTGGCGAAAAGTCGTGCTTTGTATGCACCCCGACACCCGTTTTCGGAATGGGTGACGTGTGGCAACGAAACTGCGCGAAACCACCCCAAACATGAGTTTTGGACCTAAAGTAGTGGATTGTTCATGTTCGTTGTGAAAAACGAAGAAATGGTTCCGGTGGCGAAAACTCATGCTTTGTATGCACCCCGACACCCGTTTTCGGAATGGGTGACGTGCGGCAACGGAATTTCGCAAAACCATCCCAAACATGAGTTTTGGAACTAAAGTAGTGGATTGGGCATGTTCGTTGCGAAAAACGAATAAATGGTTCCGGTGGCAAAAACTCGTGCTTTGTATGCACCCCGACACCCGTTTTCGGAATGGGTGACGTGCGACAACGAAATTGCGCAAAACCACCACAAACATGAGTTTTGGACCTAAAGTAGTGGATTGGGCATGTTCGTCGCGCAAAACGAAGAAATCGTACCGGTGGCGAAAACTTGTGCTTTGTATGCACCCCGACACCCATTTTCGGAATGGGTGACGTGCGGCAACGAAATTGCGCGAAACCACCCCGAACATGAGTTTTGGATCTAAACTCGTGGATTGGGCATGTTCGTTGTGAAAAATGAAGAAATGATTCCGGTGGCGAAAACTCATGCTTTGTATGCACCCCGACACCCGTTTTCGGAATGGGTGACGTGCGGCAACGAAATTGCGCGAAACCACCCAAACATGAGTTTTAGACCTAAAGTAGGGGATTGGGCATGTTCATTGCGAAAAACGAAGAAATGGTTCCGGTGGCGAAAACTCGTGCTTTGTATGCACCCCGACACCCGTTTTCGGAATGGGTGACGTGCTGCAACGAAATTGTGCGAAACCACCCCAAACATGAGTTTTTGACCTAAAGTAGTGGATTGGGCATGTTCGTTGCGAAAAACGAAGAAATAGTTCCGGTGGCAAAAACTCGTGCTTTGTATGCACCCCAACACCCGTTTTCGGAATGGGTGACGTGCGGCAACGAAATTGCGCGAAACCACCCCAAACATGAGTTTTTACCTAAAGTAGAGGATAGGGCATGTTCGTTGAGAAAAACGAAGAAATGGTTCCGGTGGCGAAAACTCATGCTTTGTATGCACCCCGACACCCGTTTTCGAAATGGGTGACGTGCGGCAACGAAATTGCGCAAAACCACCCAAAACATGAGTTTTGGACCTAAAGTAGTGGACTGGGCATGTTCGTAGCGAAAAACGAAGAATTCGTTCCGGTGGCAAAAACTCATGCTTTGTATGCACCCGACACCCTTTTTCGGAATGGGTGACGTGCGGCAACGAGATTGCGCAAAACCACCCCAAACATGAGTTTTGCACCTAAAGTAGTGGATTGGGCATGTTCGTTGCGAAAAACGAAGAAATGGCTATGGTGGCAAAAACTCATGCTTTGTATGCACCCGACACCCATTTTCGGAATGGGTGACGTGCGGTAACGAAATTGCGCGAAACCACCCCAAACATGAGTTTTGGACCTAAAGTAGTGGATTGGGCATGTTCGTTGCGAAAAACGAAGAAATAGTTCCGGTGGCAAAAACTCGTGCTTTGTATGCACCCAACCCCCGTTTTCGGAATGGGTGACGTGCGGCAACGAAATTGCGCGAAACCAACCCAAACATGAGTTTTTACCTAAAGTAGTGGATTGGGCATGTTCGTTGAGAAAAACGAAGAAATGGTTCCGGTGGCGAAAACTCATGCTTTGTATGCACCCCGACACCCGTTTTCGAAATGGGTGACGTGCGGCAACGAAATTGCGTGAAACCACCCCACCCCAAACATGAATTTTGGACCTAAAGTAGTGGATTGGACATGTTCGTTGCGAAAAACGAAGAAATGGTTCCGGTGGCGAAAACTCATGCTTTGTATGCACCCGACACCCGTTTTCGGAATGGGTGACATGCGGCAACGAAATTGCGCGAAACCACCCCAAACATGAGTTTTGGACCTAAAGTAGTGGATTGGGCATGTTCGTAGCGAAAAACGAAGAATTGGTTCCGGTGGCAAAAACTCATGCTTTGTATGCACCCGACACCCGTTTTCAGAATGGGTGACGTGCGGCAACGAGATTGCGCAAAACCACCCCAAACATGAGTTTTGCACCCAAAGTAGTGGATTGGGCATGTTCGTTGTGAAAAACGAAGAAATGGTTACGGTGGCAAAAACTCATGCTTTGTATGCACCCGACACCCATTTTCGGAATGGGTGACGTGCGGTAACGAAACTGCGCGAAACCACCCCAAACATGAGTTTTGGACCTAAAGTAGTGGATTGGGCATGTTCGTTGCGAAAAACGAAGAAATGGTTCCGGTGGCGAACTCTCGTGCTTTGTATGCACCCCGACACCCGTTTTTGAAATGGGTGACGTGCAGCAACGAAATTGCGTGAAACCACCCCAAACATGAGTTTTGGACCTAAAGTAGTGGATTGGGAATGTTCGTTCCGAAAAACGAAGAAATGGTTCCGGTGGCGAAAACTCATGCTTTGTATGCACCGCGACACCCGTTTTCGAAATGGGTGACGTGCGGCAACGAAATTGCGTGAAACCACCCCACCCCAAACATGAGTTTTGTACCTAAAGTAGTGGATTGGACATGTTCGTTGCGAAAAAACGAAGAAATGGTTCCGGTGGCGAAAACTCATGCTTTGTATGCACCCTGACACCCGTTTTCGTAATGGGTGACGTGCGGCAACAAAATTGCGCGAAACCACCCCAAACATGAGTTTTGGACCTAAAGTAGTGGATTGGGCATGTTCGTTGCGAAAAACGAAGAATTGGTTCCGGTGGCAAAAACTCATGCTTTGTATGCACCCGACACCCGTTTTCGGAATGGGTGACGTGCTGCAACGAGATTGCGCGAAACCACCCCAAACATAAGTTTTGCACCTAAAGTAGTGGATTGGGCATGTTCGTTGTGAAAAACGAAGAAATGGTTCTGGTGGCAAAAACTCGTGCTTTGTATGCACCCCGACACCCGTTTTCGGAATGGTTGACGTGCGGCAACGAAATTGCGCGAAACCACCCAAACATGAGTTTTGGACCTAAAGTAGTGGATTGGGCATGTTCGTTGCAAAAAACGATGAAATGGTTCCGGTGGCAAAAACTCGTGCTTTGTATGCACCCCGACACCCGTTTTCGGAATGGGTGAAGTGTGGCAACGAAATTGCGCGAAACCACCCCAAACATGAATTTTGGACCTAAAGTAGTGGATTGGGCATGTTCGTTGCGAAAAACGAATAAATGGTTCCGGTGGCAAAAACTCATGCTTTGTATGCACCCGACACCCGTTTTCGGAATGGGTGACGTGCGGCAACGAGATTGCGCAAAACCACCCCAAACATGAGTTTTGCACCTAAAGTAGTGGATTGGGCATGTTCGTTGCGAAAAAACGAAGAAATGGCTACGGTGGTAAAAACTCATGCTTTGTATGCACCCGACACCCATTTTCGGAATGGGTGACGTGCGGTAACGAAATTGCGCAAAACCACCCCAAACATGAGTTTTGGACCTAAAGTAGTGGATTGGGCATGTTCGTTGCGAAAAACGAAGAAATAGTTCCGGTGGCAAAAACTCGTGCTTTGTATGCACCCAACACCCGTTTTCGGAATGGGTGACGTGCGGCAACGAAATTGCGCGAAACCAACCCAAACATGAGTTTTTACCTAAAGTAGTGGATTGGGCATGTTCGTTGAGAAAAACGAAGAAATGGTTCCGGTGGCGAAAACTCATGCTTTGTATGCACCCCGACACCCGTTTTCGAAATGGGTGACGTGCGGCAACGAAATTGCGTGAAACCACCCCACCCCAAACATGAGTTTTGGACCTAAAGTAGTGGATTGGACATGTTCGTATGTAAAACGAAGAAATGGTTCCGGTGGCGAAAACTCATGCTTTGTATGCACCCAACACCCGTTTTCGGAATGGGTGACGTGCGGCAACGAAATTGCGCGAAACCACCCCAAACATGAGTTTTTACCTAAAGTAGTGGATTGGGCATGTTCGTTGAGAAAAACGAAGAAATGGTCCCGGTGGCGAAAACTCATGCTTTGTATGCACCCCGACACCCGTTTTCGAAATGGGTGACGTGTGGCAACGAAATTGCGTGAAACCACCCCACCCCAAACATGAGTTTTGGACCTAAAGTAGTGGATTGGACATGTTTGTTGCGAAAAACGAAGAAATGGTTCCGGTGGCGAAAACTCATGCTTTGTATGCACCCTGACACCCGTTTTCGGAATGGGTGACGTGCGGCACCGAAATTGCGCGAAACCACCCCAAACATGAGTTTTGGACATAAAGTAGTGGATTGGGCATGTTCGTAGCGAAAAACGAAGAATTGGTTCCGGTGGCAAAAACTCATGCTTTGTATGCACCCGACACCCGTTTTCAGAATGGGTGACGTGCGGCAACGAGATTGCGCAAAACCACCCCAAACATGAGTTTTGCACCCAAAGTAGTGGATTGGGCATGTTCGTTGCGAAAAACGAAGAAATGGTTACGGTGGCAAAAACTCATGCTTTGTATGCACCCGACACCCATTTTCGGAATGGGTGACGTGCGGTAACGAAACTGCGCGAAACCACCCCAAACATGAGTTTTGGACCTAAAGTAGTGGATTGGGCATGTTCGTTGCGAAAAACGAAGAAATGGTTCCGGTGGCGAACTCTCGTGCTTTGTATGCACCCCGACACCCGTTTTTGAAATGGGTGACGTGCAGCAACGAAATTGCGTGAAACCACCCCAAACATGAGTTTTGGACCTAAAGTAGTGGATTGGGAATGTTCGTTCCGAAAAACGAAGAAATGGTTCCGGTGGCGAAAACTCATGCTTTGTATGCACCCCGACACCCGTTTTCGAAATGGGTGACGTGCGGCAACGAAATTGCGTGAAACCACCCCACCCCAAACATGAGTTTTGTACCTAAAGTAGTGGATTGGACATGTTCGTTGCGAAAAACGAAGAAATGGTTCCGGTGGCGAAAACTCATGCTTTGTATGCACCCTGACACCCGTTTTCGTAATGGGTGACGTGCGGCAACAAAATTGCGCGAAACCACCCCAAACATGAGTTTTGGACCTAAAGTAGTGGATTGGGCATGTTCGTTGCGAAAAACGAAGAATTGGTTCCGGTGGCAAAAACTCATGCTTTGTATGCACCCGACACCCGTTTTCGGAATGGGTGACGTGCTGCAACGAGATTGCGCGAAACCACCCCAAACATAAGTTTTGCACCTAAAGTAGTGGATTGGGCATGTTCGTTGTGAAAAACGAAGAAATGGTTCTGGTGGCAAAAACTCGTGCTTTGTATGCACCCCGACACCCGTTTTCGGAATGGTTGACGTGCGGCAACGAAATTGCGCGAAACCACCCAAACATGAGTTTTGGACCTAAAGTAGTGGATTGGGCATGTTCGTTGCAAAAAACGATGAAATGGTTCCGGTGGCAAAAACTCGTGCTTTGTATGCACCCCGACACCCGTTTTCGGAATGGGTGAAGTGTGGCAACGAAATTGCGCGAAACCACCCCAAACATGAATTTTGGACCTAAAGTAGTGGATTGGGCATGTTCGTTGCAAAAAACGAATAAATGGTTCCGGTGGCAAAAACTCATGCTTTGTATGCACCCGACACCCGTTTTCGGAATGGGTGACGTGCGGCAACGAGATTGCGCAAAACCACCCCAAACATGAGTTTTGCACCTAAAGTAGTGGATTGGGCATGTTCGTTGCGAAAAACGAAGAAATGGCTACGGTGGCAAAAACTCATGCTTTGTATGCACCCGACACCCATTTTCGGAATGAGTGACGTGCGGTAACGAAATTGCGCGAAACCACCCCAAACATGAGTTTTGGACCTAAAGTAGTGGATTGGGCATGTTCGTTGCGAAAAACGAAGAAATAGTTCCGGTGGCAAAAACTCGTGCTTTGTATGCACCCAAGACCCGTTTTCGGAATGGGTGACGTGCGGCAACGAAATTGCGCGAAACCAACCCAAACATGAGTTTTTACCTAAAGTAGTGGATTGGGCATGTTCGTTGAGAAAAACGAAGAAATGGTTCCGGTGGCGAAAACTCATGCTTTGTATGCACCCCGACACCCGTTTTCGAAATGGGTGACGTGCGGCAACGAAATTGCGTGAAACCACCCCACCCCAAACATGAGTTTTGGACCTAAAGTAGTGGATTGGACATGTTCGTTGCGAAAAACGAAGAAATGGTTCCGGTGGCGAAAACTCATGCTTTGTATGCACCCAACACCCGTTTTCGGAATGGGTGACGTGCGGCAACGAAATTGCGCGAAACCACCCCAAACATGAGGTTTTACCTAAAGTAGTGGATTGGGCATGTTCGTTGAGAAAAACGAAGAAATGGTCCCGGTGGCGAAAACTCATGCTTTGTATGCACCCCGACACCCGTTTTCGAAATGGGTGACGTGCGGCAACGAAATTGCGTGAAACCACCCCACCCCAAACATGAGTTTTGGACCTAAAGTAGTGGATTGGACATGTTTGTTGCGAAAAACGAAGAAATGGTTCCTTTGGCGAAAACTCATGCTTTGTATGCACCCCGACAACCCGTTTTCGGAATGGGTGACGTGCGGCACCGAAATTGCGCGAAACCACCCCAAACATGAGTTTTGGACCTAAAGTAGTCGATTGGGCATGTTCGTAGCGAAAAACGAAGAATTGGTTCCGGTGGCAAAAACTCATGCTTTGTATGCACCCGACACCCGTTTTCAGAATGGGTGACGTGCGGCAACGAGATTGCGCAAAACCACCCCAAACATGAGTTTTGCACCCAAAGTAGTGGATTGGGCATGTTCGTTGCGAAAAACGAAGAAATGGTTACGGTGGCAAAAACTCATGCTTTGTATGCACCCGACACCCATTTTCGGAATGGGTGACGTGCGGTAACGAAATTGCGCGAAACCACCCCAAACATGAGTTTTGGACCTAAAGTAGTGGATTGGGCATGTTCGTTGCGAAAAACGAAGAAATAGTTCCGGTGGCAAGAACTCGTGCTTTGTATGCACCCAACACCCGTTTTCGGAATGGGTGACGTGCGGCAACGAAATTGCGCGAAACCAACCCAAACATGAGTTTTTACCTAAAGTAGTGGATTGGGCATGTTCGTTGAGAAAAACGAAGAAATGGTTCCGGTGGCGAAAACTCATGCTTTGTATGCACCCCGACACCCGTTTTCGAAATGGGTGACGTGCGGCAACGAAATTGCGTGAAACCACCCCACCCCAAACATGAGTTTTGTACCTAAAGTAGTGGATTGGACATGTTCGTTGCGAAAAACGAAGAAATGGTTCCGGTGGCGAAAACTCATGCTTTGTATGCACCCTGACACCCGTTTTCGTAATGGGTGACGTGCAGCAACGAAATTGCGCGAAACCACCCCAAACATGAGTTTTGGACCTAAAGTAGTGGATTGGGCATGTTCGTTGCGAAAAACGAAGAATTGGTTCCGGTGGCAAAAACTCATGCTTTGTATGCACCCGACACCCGTTTTCGGAATGGGTGACGTGCTGCAACGAGATTGCGCGAAACCACCCCAAACATAAGTTTTGCACCTAAAGTAGTGGATTGGGCATGTTCGTTGTGAAAAACGAAGAAATGGTTCTGGTGGCAAAAACTCGTGCTTTGTATGCACCCCGACACCCGTTTTCGCAATGGTTGACGTGCGGCAACGAAATTGCGCGAAACCACCCAAACATGAGTTTTGGACCTAAAGTAGTGGATTGGGCATGTTCGTTGCAAAAAACGATGAAATGGTTCCGGTGGCAAAAACTCGTGCTTTGTATGCACCCCGACACCCGTTTTCGGAATGGGTGAAGTGTGGCAACGAAATTGCGCGAAACCACCCCAAACATGAATTTTGGACCTAAAGTAGTGGATTGGGCATGTTCGTTGCGAAAAAACGAATAAATGGTTCCGGTGGCAAAAACTCATGCTTTGTATGCACCCGACACCCGTTTTCGGAATGGGTGACGTGCGGCAACGAGATTGCGCAAAACCACCCCAAACATGAGTTTTGCACCTAAAGTAGTGGATTGGGCATGTTCGTTGCGAAAAACGAAGAAATGGCTACGGTGGCAAAAACTCATGCTTTGTATGCACCCGACACCCAGTTTTCGGAATGAGTGACGTGCGGTAACGAAATTGCGCGAAACCACCCCAAACATGAGTTTTGGACCTAAAGTAGTGGATTGGGCATGTTCGTTGCGAAAAACGAAGAAATAGTTCCGGTGGCAAAAACTCGTGCTTTGTATGCACCCAACACCCGTTTTCGGAATGGGTGACGTGCGGCAACGAAATTGCGCGAAACCAACCCAAACATGAGTTTTTACCTAAAGTAGTGGATTGGGCATGTTCGTTGAGAAAAACGAAGAAATGGTTCCGGTGGCGAAAACTCATGCTTTGTATGCACCCCGACACCCGTTTTCGAAATGGGTGACGTGCGGCAACGAAATTGCGTGAAACCACCCCACCCCAAACATGAGTTTTGGACCTAAAGTAGTGGATTGGACATGTTCGTTGCGAAAAACGAAGAAATGGTTCCGGTGGCGAAAACTCATGCTTTGTATGCACCCAACACCCGTTTTCAGAATGGGTGACGTGCGGCAACGAAATTGCGCGAAACCACCCCAAACATGAGGTTTTACCTAAAGTAGTGGATTGGGCATGTTCGTTGAGAAAAACGAAGAAATGGTCCCGGTGGCGAAAACTCATGCTTTGTATGCACCCCGACACCCGTTTTCGAAATGGGTGACGTGCGGCAACGAAATTGCGTGAAACCACCCCACCCCAAACATGAGTTTTGGACCTAAAGTAGTGGATTGGACATGTTTGTTGCGAAAAACGAAGAAATGGTTCCTTTGGCGAAAACTCATGCTTTGTATGCACCCCGACACCCGTTTTCGGAATGGGTGACGTGCGGCACCGAAATTGCGCGAAACCACCCCAAACATGAGTTTTGGACCTAAAGTAGTCGATTGGGCATGTTCGTAGCGAAAAACGAAGAATTGGTTCCGGTGGCAAAAACTCATGCTTTGTATGCACCCGACACCCGTTTTCAGAATGGGTGACGTGCGGCAACGAGATTGCGCAAAACCACCCCAAACATGAGTTTTGCACCCAAAGTAGTGGATTGGGCATGTTCGTTGCGAAAAACGAAGAAATGGTTACGGTGGCAAAAACTCATGCTTTGTATGCACCCGACACCCATTTTCGGAATGGGTGACGTGCGGTAACTGATGAAGACATCCACACTACTGATGCATCTATACCAATACAAGTACCAATTTCTGGTCCCATTACTCGCGCTCGTGCTCGTCAACTCAACCATCAGGTGATTACACTCTTGAGTTCATGTCCATCATATTTAGACCATGGAGACCCGTGCACTCTTGTTTTGCTTAGGAATCAGGGAGAAGACCGAAAGGGAAAAGGATTTGAACATGCTGGATTCGGACTGCAGAAGAACACCAACTTGTGACGGTCACCACGGTCAGATGCGGGCTCGGATTGGAATGTTCAAGCACAACATGGAAAGCTTATCAAGTCTACTTTCATATGGATCCGGAATTATAGTCATATCTGTTCTGAGGCCGCCGTAATCATTGTTTTTCTTACCGAGACATTTCCTGCCTTTTCTGCCCATGGTGCTGCGTCACCCTATTTTGGCCCAATGGGTCGTGTATCAAGTTAGGTCCATTAGGGACGCATCCTAGGGTTGCAGCACGACCCCAATACCCTTGTGGTCGTCCTCCCATGTTTATAAACCCCCTAGCCGCCACCAAGAACAGCGGGTTTTGTTTAGATCAAGTTTAGCTCTCGCTACTTGCTTGCAAGCGCGCGTGCTAGTTCAGCCGCCCGTCTTCTTGTCTTCGGAACCCCACCATATTGTAGTTTGATCTTTAAACCTACATTTAGATCTGGTAATTCAGTACTTGTTCTACTTGTTCTTGCTAGTTCTTCGATTGCTTGCAGGACGAGTGCCCTAGTGGCCAGGGTGTCACGCTCCACAAGATCGTGACAGCCATAGGAGGTGGTGTATCGGTTGCTAAGGCGCAGCGTCTTTGGAAGGCTGTAGTCGGGCCGTGAACGTCGTCTCCTCCCCCAATCGAGTTATTCCACACCCTCTCATCGAAAGATCGGGCAATCACCCAACGGGTGCACATCAGTTGGTAATCAGAGCAAGGTTTATCGGTGAGAGATTTACTTTTCTTCGCTGTTTTCTTATCTCCTATAGTCCAGAAAAAGCCAAAAAATAGTAGATTAGTTTTACCGCAATCCTATAAACCATTGAGCATTTACTAGTACTACTTAGTTAGGGCTTGTTGAGTTTTTGGTTGCATCGGTTGTGTCGAGTTGCTGGTCTTAGTTTATTCCTTTAGAGTTTTGAGTTCTACCACGTTTTGGTCACCACGAAATCCACCATCACCAAAAACATCTCTGGTTCGTTTTTGCCACCACGGATACATATCATATCCGATTTGGAAGTTTAAATACAATCTGGAAAGCTTATCTTATCTTCTTTCCAACGGATCTGACCTTATCTCAAAATTCGTTCTGAGCGCTCCGCAATCATCGTAGAGATTTCTGGACTTTCTATATTAACAAGATTTGTTAAGTCTGATTTAAAAGGGCTGTTAGCAATATCTTTGTTGTTTGGGTTGTCATAGTGAAAAAAAAGGGTTTAGGCCCCTGCAAAAAAAAAACAGAAGAAGAAGAAAAAAAAGAATAGAAAAGAAAAAAAAGGAAAAGAAGAAGAAGGGGGCTGAATCTCTAAATCTGTTGTTTCTCTTTGTGCTGTGCTAGTTGTTCTTTTTCAGTGACTACCTTTGTGCCTAGGCTCACGTCTCTAGCCTGGTTTAGCCTAGGACCAGCACAGTACCACCGTTGAACGATTATTCAGCTTGCTTTTGTAACTAACGTGGTACTAGTGTATTCCTTGCTTCAGCCCACCTACAACTCTACATATTTCGACTACAGTTTGACAGGTCGTGTTGCTGCGGCACCGATACACTTATTCCACGGTTGCAGACTTGTTGGTTGCTGACCCCTCCTGTTGTGCAAGGTAAGAATTGGTAAGAGCTTGTGTGGCAGGTTGAGAGTGAGCGCCTTGCAGTAGCTACATCCTAATAGTTGTAGAGTTTTCATTCCTTCACGTTTTTTTTTCTTGTTGCCTCTGTTCGTCTAACCATGGCAG
This sequence comes from Zea mays, assembly GCF_902167145.1. Classification (NCBI taxonomy): domain Eukaryota; kingdom Viridiplantae; phylum Streptophyta; class Magnoliopsida; order Poales; family Poaceae; genus Zea; species Zea mays. The sequence goes on from NW_023367224.1 coordinate 29,337, forward strand.
GATTGGAGGTTGATGATGCTTCTCGTAATATGCCACACTCTCCTCGCACCAAGGGTATCATACAACACTTTGTAAGGCTGGTGAAGACGCACACGGAAGGTCTTGATAATGACATGCAGGTGACGAATGAAAAGATGGGGCAATTGGAGGCCACACAGATCGACACAAACACCAAACTTGCAAATGTGGAAATGACAGTTGCTCATATTGACAAGAGCCTTGTCGCACTCTTGAGGCGGTTTGATGAGATGCATGCTAATATCAATGGTGGGCGTGATGAGGGCGCCGAAGGTAACTGGGATGACTATGTTGCTGATACCGAACAAGATGACCAAGAAGCACCTAATCGCCGGCGACTACGTACTAACCGTAGAGGTATGGGTGGTTTTCGCCGACGTGAGGTACATGGTAATGATGATGCTTTTAGTAAGGTTAAATTTAAAATACCTCCTTTTGATGGTAAATATGACCCCGATGCTTACATTACTTGGGAGATTGCGGTTGATCAAAAGTTTGCATGCCATGAATTTCCTGAGAATGCGCGGGTTAGAGCTGCTACTAGTGAGTTTACTGAATTTGCTTCTGTTTGGTGGATAGAACATGGTAAGAAGAATCCTAATAACATGCCACAAACTTGGGATGCGTTGAAACGGGTCATGCGGGCTAGATTTGTTCCTTCTTATTATGCACGTGATATGTTAAACAAGTTGCAACAATTGAGACAGGGTACTAAAAGTGTAGAAGAATATTATCAGGAATTACAAATGGGTATGCTGCGTTGTAACATAGAGGAGGGTGAGGAATCTGCTATGGCTAGATTTTTGGGCGGGTTAAATAGGGAAATTCAGGACATCCTTGCTTATAAAGATTATGCTAATGTAACCCGATTGTTTCATCTTGCTTGCAAAGCTGAAAGGGAAGTGCAGGGACGACGTGCTAGTGCAAGGTCTATTGTTTCTGCAGGAAAATCTACACCATGGCACCAGCGCACGACTACGTCCATGACCGGCCGTACACCAGCACCAACTCCTTCGCCAAGTCGACCAGCACCCCCGCCTTCCTCCAGCGACAAACCACGTGCATCTTCCACAAATTCAGCAACCAAATCTGCCCAGACACCCGCAGGTAGTGCCTCTTCAGTAGCTTCCACAGGTAGAACAAGAGATGTTCTGTGTTATCGATGCAAGGGCTATGGACACGTGCAGCGTGATTGTCCTAATCAGCGTGTTTTGGTGGTAAAAGACGATGGTGGGTATTCCTCTGCTAGTGATTTGGATGAAGCTACACTTGCTTTGCTTGCGGCTGATGATGCAGGCACTAAGGAACCACCCGAAGAACAGATTGGTGCAGATGATGCAGAGCATTATGAGAGCCTCATTGTACAGCGTGTGCTTAGTGCACAAATGGAGAAGGCAGAGCAGAATCAGCGACATACGTTGTTTCAAACAAAGTGTGTCATTAAGGAGCGTTCATGTCGTTTGATCATTGATGGAGGTAGCTGCAACAACTTGGCTAGCAGCGACATGGTGGAGAAGCTTGCACTTACGACCAAACCGCAACCCGCATCCATATCACATTCAATGGCTCAACAATAGTGGTAAGGTCAAGGTAACCAAGCTGGTACGAATTAATTTTGCTATTGGTTCATATCGTGATGTTGTTGACTGTGATGTTGTGCCTATGGATGCTTGTAATATTCTGCTAGGTAGACCATGGCAATTTGATTCAGATTGTATGCATCATGGTAGATCAAATCAATATTCTCTCATACACCATGATAAGAAAATTATTTTGCTTCCCATGTCCCCTGAGGCTATTGTGCGTGATGATGTTGCTAAAGCTACCAAGCTAAAAACTGAGAACAACAAGAATATTAAAGCTGTTGGTAATAACAAAGATGGGATAAAATTGAAAGGACATTGCTTGCTTGCAACAAAAACTGATGTTAATGAATTATTTGCTTCCACTACTGTTGCCTACGCCTTGGTATGCAAGGATGCTTTGATTTCAATTCAAGATATGCAGCATTCTTTGCCTCCTGTTATTACTAACATTTTGCAGGAGTATTCTGATGTATTTCCAAGTGAGATACCAGAGGGGCTGCCACCTATACGAGGGATTGAGCACCAAATTGATCTTATTCCTGGTGCATCTTTGCCGAATCGTGCGCCATATAGGACAAATCCAGAGGAAACAAAAGAAATTCAGCGACAAGTGCAAGAACTACTCGACAAAGGTTACGGAATTGAGGTTGATCAAGCCAAGGTAGAAGCGATACATGGATGGCCTATGCCAAAGACTATCACACAGGTGCGGAGTTTCCTAGGACTTGCTGGCTTCTATCGCCGTTTTGTGAAGGACTTTAGCACCATTGCTGCACCTTTGAATGAGCTTACGAAGAAGGGAGTGCATTTTAGTTGGGGCAAAGTACAAGAGCACGCTTTCAACGTGCTGAAAGATAAGTTGACACATGCACCTCTCCTCCAACTTCCTGATTTTAATAAGACTTTTGAGCTTGAATGTGATGCTAGTGGAATTGGATTGGGTGGTGTTTTGTTACAAGAAGGCAAACCTGTTGCATATTTTAGTGAAAAATTGAGTGGGTCTGTTCTAAATTATTCTACTTATGATAAGGAATTATATGCTCTTGTGCGAACATTAGAAACATGGCAGCATTATTTGTGGCCCAAAGAGTTTGTTATTCATTCTGATCATGAATCTTTGAAACATATTCGTAGTCAAGGAAAACTGAACCGTAGACATGCTAAGTGGGTTGAATTTATCGAATCGTTTCCTTATGTTATTAAGCACAAGAAAGGAAAAGAGAATATCATTGCTGACGCTTTGTCTAGGAGATATACTTTGCTGAATCAACTTGACTACAAAATCTTTGGATTAGAGACGATTAAAGACCAATATGTTCATGATGCTGATTTTAAAGATGTGTTGCTGCATTGTAAAGATGGGAAAGGATGGAACAAATATATCGTTAGTGATGGGTTTGTGTTTAGAGCTAACAAGCTATGCATTCCAGCTAGCTCCGTTCGTTTGTTGTTGTTACAGGAAGCACATGGAGGTGGCTTAATGGGACATTTTGGAGCAAAGAAAACGGAGGACATACTTGCTGGTCATTTCTTTTGGCCCAAGATGAGAAGAGATGTGGTGAGATTGGTTGCTCGTTGCACGACATGCCAAAAGGCGAAGTCACGGTTAAATCCACACGGTTTGTATTTGCCTCTACCCGTTCCTAGTGCTCCTTGGGAAGATATTTCTATGGATTTTGTGCTGGGATTGCCTAGGACTAGGAAGGGACGTGATAGTGTGTTTGTGGTTGTTGATAGATTTTCTAAGATGGCACATTTCATACCATGTCATAAAACTGACGATGCTACTCATATTGCTGATTTGTTCTTTCGTGAAATTGTTCGCTTGCATGGTGTGCCCAACACAATCGTTTCTGATCGTGATGCTAAATTTCTTAGTCATTTTTGGAGGACTTTGTGGGCAAAATTGGGGACTAAGCTTTTATTTTCTACTACATGTCATCCTCAAACTGATGGTCAAACTGAAGTTGTGAATAGAACTTTGTCTACTATGTTAAGGGCAGTTCTAAAGAAGAATATTAAGATGTGGGAGGACTGTTTGCCTCATATTGAATTTGCTTATAATCGATCATTGCATTCTACTACAAAGATGTGCCCATTTCAGATTGTATATGGTTTGTTACCTCGTGCTCCTATTGATTTAATGCCTTTGCCATCTTCTGAAAAACTAAATTTGATGCTACTAGGCGTGCTGAATTGATGTTAAAACTGCACGAAACTACTAAAGAAAACATAGAGCGTATGAATGCTAGATATAAGTTTGCTAGTGATAAAGGTAGAAAGGAAATAAATTTTGAACCTGGAGATTTAGTTTGGTTGCATTGAGAAAGGAAAGGTTTCCTGAATTACGAAAATCTAAATTGTTTGCCTCGAGCCGATGGACCGTTTAAAGTGCTAGAGAAAATTAACGACAATGCATATAGGCTAGATCTGCCTGCAGACTTTGGGGTTAGCCCCACATTTAACATTGCAGATTTAAAGCCCTACTTGGGAGAGGAAGTTGAGCTTGAGTCGAGGACGACTCAAATGCAAGAAGGGGAGAATGATGAAGACATCCACACTACTGATGCATCTATACCAATACAAGTACCAATTTCTGGTCCCATTACTCGCGCTCGTGCTCGTCAACTCAACCATCAGGTGATTACACTCTTGAGTTCATGTCCATCATATTTAGACCATGGAGACCCGTGCACTCTTGTTTTGCTTAGGAATCAGGGAGAAGACCGAAAGGGAAAAGGATTTGAACATGCTGGATTCGGACATGCAGAAGAACACCAACTTGTGACGGTCACCACGGTCAGATGCGGGCTCGGATTGGAATGTTCAAGCACAACATGGAAAGCTTATCAAGTCTACTTTCATATGGATCCGGAATTATAGTCATATCTGTTCTGAGGCCGCCGTAATCATTGTTTTCTTACCGAGACATTTCCTGCCTTTTCTGCCATGGTGCTGCGTCACCCTATTTTGGCCCAATGGGTCGTGTATCAAGTTAGGTCCATTAGGGACGCATCCTAGGGTTGCAGCACGACCCCAATACCCTTGTGGTCGTCCTCCCATGTTTATAAACCCCCTAGCCGCCACCAAGAACAGCGGGTTTTGTTTAGATCAAGTTTAGCTCTCGCTACTTGCTTGCAAGCGCGCGTGCTAGTTCAGCCGCCCGTCTTCTTGTCTTCGGAACCCCACCATATTGTAGTTTGATCTTTAAACCTACATTTAGATCTGGTAATTCAGTACTTGTTCTACTTGTTCTTGCTAGTTCTTCGATTGCTTGCAGGACGAGTGCCCTAGTGGCCAGGGTGTCACGCTCCACAAGATCGTGACAGCCATAGGAGGTGGTGTATCGGTTGCTAAGGGCGCAGCGTCTTTGGAAGGCTGTAGTCGGGCCGTGAACGTCGTCTCCTCCCCCAATCAGAGTTATTCCACACCCTCTCATCGAAAGATCGGGCAATCACCCAACGGGTGCACATCAGTAACGAAATTGCGCGAAACCACCCCAAACATGAGTTTTGGACCTAAAGTAGTGGATTGGGCATGTTCGTTGCGAAAAACGAAGAAATAGTTCCGGTGGCAAGAACTCGTGCTTTGTATGCACCCAACACCCGTTTTCGGAATGGGTGACGTGCGGCAACGAAATTGCGCGAAACCAAACCCAAACATGAGTTTTTACCTAAAGTAGTGGATTGGGCATGTTCGTTGAGAAAAACGAAGAAATGGTTCCGGTGGCGAAAACTCATGCTTTGTATGCACCCCGACACCCGTTTTCGAAATGGGTGACGTGCGGCAACGAAATTGCGTGAAACCCACCCCACCCCAAACATGAGTTTTGTACCTAAAGTAGTGGATTGGACATGTTCGTTGCGAAAAAACGAAGAAATGGTTCCGGTGGCGAAAACTCATGCTTTGTATGCACCCTGACACCCGTTTTCGTAATGGGTGACGTGCAGCAACGAAATTGCGCGAAACCACCCCAAACATGAGTTTTGGACCTAAAGTAGTGGATTGGGCATGTTCCGTTGCGAAAAAACGAAGAATTGGTTCCGGTGGCAAAAACTCATGCTTTGTATGCACCCGACACCCGTTTTCGGAATGGGTGACGTGCTGCAACGAGATTGCGCGAAACCCACCCCAAACATAAGTTTTGCACCTAAAGTAGTGGATTGGGCATGTTCGTTGTGAAAAACGAAGAAATGGTTCTGGTGGCAAAAACTCGTGCTTTGTATGCACCCCGACACCCGTTTTCGGAATGGTTGACGTGCGGCAACGAAATTGCGCGAAACCACCCAAACATGAGTTTTGGACCTAAAGTAGTGGATTGGGCATGTTCGTTGCAAAAAACGATGAAATGGTTCCGGTGGCAAAAACTCGTGCTTTGTATGCAACCCCGACACCCGTTTTCGGAATGGGTGAAGTGTGGCAACGAAATTGCGCGAAACCACCCCAAACATGAATTTTGGACCTAAAGTAGTGGATTGGGCATGTTCGTTGCGAAAAACGAATAAATGGTTCCGGTGGCAAAAACTCATGTTTTGTATGCACCCCGACACCCGTTTTCGGAATGGGTGACGTGCGACAACGAAATTGCGCAAAACCACCACAAACATGAGTTTTGGACCTAAAGTAGTGGATTGGGCATGTTCGTCGCGCAAAACGAAGAAATCGTTCCGCTGGCGAATACTCGTGCTTTGTATGCACCCCGACACCCATTTTCGGAATGGGTGACGTGCGGCAACGAAATTGCGTGAAACCACCCCCCGAACATGAGTTTTGGATCTAAACTCGTTGATTGGGCATGTTCGTTGTGAAAAAATGAAGAAATGATTCCGGTGGCGAAACTCATGCTTTGTATGCACCCCGACACCCGTTTTTGGAATGGGTGACGTGCGGCAACGAAATTGCGCGAAACCACCCCAAACATGAGTTTTGGACCTAAAGTAGGGGATTGGGCATGTTCATTGCGAAAAACGAAGAAATGGTTCCGGTGGTGAAAACTCGTGCTTTGTATGCACCCCGACACCCGTTTTCGGAATGGGTGACGTGCTGCAAACGAAATTCTGCGAAACCACCCCAAACATGAGTTTTTGACCTAAAGTAGTGGATTGGGCATGTTCGTTGCGAAAAACGAAGAAATAGTTCCGGTGGCAAAAACTCGTGCTTTGTATGCACCCCAACACCCGTTTTCGGAATGGGTGACGTGCGGCAAACGAAATTGCGCGAAACCACCCCAAACATGAGTTTTTACCTAGAGTAGAGGATTGGGCATGTTCGTTGAGAAAAAACGAAGAAATGGTTCCGGTGGCGAAAACTCATGCTTTGTATGCACCCCGACACCCGTTTTCGAAATGGGTGACGTGCGGCAACGAAATTGCGTGAAACCACCCCAAACATGAGTTTTGGACTTAAAGTAGTGGATTGGGCATGTTTGTTGCGAAAAAACGAAGAAATGGTTCCGGTGGCAAAAACTCATGCTTTGTATGCACCCCGACACCCGTTTTCGCAATGGGGTGACGTGCGGCAAAGAAATTGCGCGAAACTACCCCAAACTTGAGTTTTGGACCTAAAGTAGTGCTTTGGGCATGTTCATTGCGAAAAAACGAAGAAATGGTTCCGGTGGCAAAAACTCGTGGTTTGTGTGCACCCCGACACCCGTTTTCGGAATGGGTGACGTGCGACAACGAAATTGCGCAAAACCACCACAAACATGAGTTTTGGACCTAAAGTAGTGGATTGGGCATGTTCGTCGCGCAAAACGAAGAAATCGTTCCGGTGGCGAAAACTCGTGCTTTGTATGCACCCCGACACCCATTTTCGGAATGGGTGACGTGCGGCAACGAAATTGCGCGAAACCACCCCGAACATGAGTTTTGGATCTAAACTCGTGGATTGGGCATGTTCGTTGTGAAAAATGAAGAATGATTCCGGTGGCGAAAACTCATGCTTTGTATGCACCCCGACACCCGTTTCGGAATGGGTGACGTGCGGCAACGAAATTGCGCGAAACCACCCAAACATGAGTTTTGGACCTAAAGTAGGGGGATTGGGCATGTTCATTGCGAAAAACGAAGAAATGGTTTCCGGTGGCGAAAACTCGTGCTTTGTATGCACCCCGACACCCGTTTTCGGAATGGGTGACGTGCTGCAACGAAATTGTGCGAAACCACCCCAAACATGAGTTTTGGACCTAAAGTAGGGGATTGGGCATGTTCATTGCGAAAAACGAAGAAATTGTTCCGGTGGCGAAAAACTCGTGCTTTGTATGCACCCCGACACCCGTTTTTCGGAATGGGTGACGTGCTGCAACGAAATTGTGCGAAACCACCACAAACATGAGTTTTTGACCTAAAGTAGTGGATTGGGCATGTTCGTTGCGAAAAATGAAGAAATAGTTCCGGTGGCAAAAACTCGTGCTTTGTATGCACCCCAACACCCGTTTTCGGAATGGGTGACGTGCGACAACGAAAATTGCGCGAAACCACCCCAAACATGAGTTTTTACCTAAAGTAGAGGATTGGGCATGTGCGTTGAGAAAAACGAAGAAATGGTTCCGGTGGCGAAAACTAATGCTTTGTATGCACCACCGACACCCGTTTTCGAAATGGGTGACGTGCGGCAACGAAATTGCGTGAAACCACCCCAAACATGAGTTTTGGACTTAAAGTAGTGGATTGGGCATGTTTGTTGCGAAAAACGAAGAAATGGTTCCGGTGGCAAAACTCATGCTTTGTATGCACCCCGACACCCGTTTTCGCAATGGGTGACGTGCGGCAAAGAATTGCGCGAAACTACCCCAAACTTGAGTTTTGGACCTAAAGTAGTGCTTTGGGCATGTTCATTGCGAAAAACGAAGAATGGTTCCGGTGGCAAAAACTCGTGCTTTGTGTGCACCCCGACACCCGTTTTCGGAATGGGTGACGTGCGACAACGAAATTGCGCAAAACCACCACAAACATGAGTTTTGGACCTAAAGTAGTGGATTGGGCATGTTCGTCGCGCAAAACGAAGAAATCGTTCCGGTGGCGAAAACTCGTGCTTTGTATGCACCCCGACACCCATTTCGGAATGGGTGACGTGCGGCAAACGAAATTGCGCGAAACCACCCCGAACATGAGTTTTGGATCTAAACCTCGTGGATTGGGCATGTTCGTTGTGAAAAATGAAGAAATGATTCCGGTGGCGAAAACTCATGCTTTGTATGCACCCCGACACCCGTTTTCGGAATGGGTGACGTGCGGCAACGAAATTGCACGAAACCACCCCAAACATGAGTTTTGGACCTAAAGTAGGGGATTGGGCATGTTCATTGCGAAAAAACGAAGAAATGGTTCTGGTGGCGAAAACTCGTGCTTTGTATGCACCCCGACACCCGTTTTCGGAATGGGTGACGTGCTGCAACGAAATTGTGCGAACCACCCAAACATGAGTTTTTGACCTAAAGTAGTGGATTGGGCATGTTCGTTGCGAAAAAACGAAGAACAGTTCCGGTGGCAAAAACTCGTGCTTTGTATGCACCCCAACACCCGTTTTCGGAATGGGTGACGTGCGGCAACGAAATTGCGCGAAACCACCCCAAACATGAGTTTTTACCTAAAGTAGAGGATTGGGCATGTTCGTTGAGAAAAACGAAGAAATGGTTCCGGTGGCGAAAACTCATGCTTTGTATGCACCCCCGACACCCGTTTTCGAAATGGGTGACGTGCGGCAACGAAATTGCGTGAAACCACCCCAAACATGAGTTTTGGACTTAAGAAGTGGATTGGGCATGTTTGTTGCGAAAAACGAAGAAATGGTTTCCGGTGGCAAAAACTCATGCTTTGTATGCACCCCGACACTCGTTTTCGCAATGGGTGACGTGCGGCAAAGAAATTGAGCGAAACCACCCCAAACTTGAGTTTTGGACCTAAAGTAGTGCTTTGGGCATGTTCGTTGCGAAAACGAAGAAATGGTTCCGGTGGCAAAAACTCGTGCTTTGTATGCACCCCGACACCCGTTTTCAGAATGGGTGACGTGCGGCAACGAAATTGCGCGAAACCACCCCAAACATGAGTTTTGGACCTAAAGTAGTGGATTGGACATCTTCGTTGCGCAAAGCGAAGAAATGGTTCCGTTGGCGAAAAGTCGTGCTGATACACCCAGCCCAGGTGGGGTTGGCCGAGGCCCAACAAATTAGGGTTGCCCGGAGCCCAACAGTTCATTAAGCACACCCAACTCAGGGAGAGGCCCAATCGCCCCAAAAGACTAGCCCAATGGGGGGAAGGGTGGCTCTCCCTTTTAAAGTGGCTTCCTCCTCCAAGTTAAGCGAGGTGGGATAATTCTGAGGCTCACTACGGTCGCCGTCCGACTACAATTGGGCCAACTGGGCCAATTGCGTCTTTGCCAACGGGTAATAGTGGAGGATGTCCTCATCATTCCCACCTTCTTAAAATGGGCCCTAGTTCTGATACCAACTGATGTGGCACACCGTTGGGTGATTGCCCGATCTTTCGATGAGAGGGTGTGGAATAACTCGATTGGGGGAGGAGACGACGTTCACACGAGGCCCGACTACAGCCTTCCAAAGGACGCTGCGCCTTAGCAACCGATACACCACCTCCTATGGCTGTCACGATCTTGTGGAGCGTGACACCCTGGGCCACTAGGGCACTCGTCCTGCAAGCAATCGAAGAACTAGCAAGAACAAGTAGAACAGTACTGAATTACCAGATCTAAATGTAGGTTTAAAAATCAAACTCCAATATGGTGGGGTTCCGAAGACAAGAAGACGGGCGGCTGAACTAGCACCGCCGCTTGCAAGCAAGTAGCGAGAGCTAAACTTGATCTAAACAAAACCCGCTGTTCTTGGTGGCGGCTAGGGGGTTTATAAACATGGGAGCACCAATCTGTTCTTCGGGTGGTTCCTTAGTGCCTGCATCATCAGCCGCAAGCAAAGCAAGTGTAGCTTCATCCAAATCACTAGCAGAAGAATACCCACCATCGTCTTTTACCACCAAAACACGCTGATTAGGACAATCACGCTGCACGTGTCCATAGCCCTTGCATCGATAACACAGAACATCTCTTGTTCTACCCGTGGAGGCTACTGAAGAGGCACTACCTGCTGGTTTCTGGCAGATTTGGTTGCTGAATTTGTGGAAGATGCATGTGGTTTGTCGCCGGAGGAAGGCGGGGGTGCTGGTCGACTTGGCGAGGGAGTTGGTGCTAGTGTACGACCGGTCATGGACGTAGTCGTGCGCTGTTGCCATGGTGTAGATTTTCCTGCAGAAACATTAGACCTTGCACTAGCACGTCGTCCCTGCACTTCCCTTTCAGCTTTGCAAGCAAGATGAAACAATCGGGTTACATTAGCATAATCTTTATAAGCAAGGATGTCCTGAATTTCCCTATTTAACCCGCCCAAAAATCTAGCCATAGCAGATTCCTCACCCTCCTCTATGTTACAACGCAGCATACCCATTTGTAATTCCTGATAATATTCTTCTACACTTTTAGTACCCTGTCTCAATTGTTGCAACTTGTTTAACATATCACGTGCATAATAAGAAGGAACAAATCTAGCCCGCATGACCCGTTTCAACGCATCCCAAGTTTGTGGCATGTTATTAGGATTCTTCTTACCATGTTCTATCCACCAAACAGAAGCAAAATTCAGTAAACTCACTAGTAGCAGCTCTAACCCGCCGCATTCTCAGGAAATTCATGGCATGCAAAACTTTGATCAACCGCAATCTCCCAAGTAATGTAAGCATCAGGGTCATATTTACCATCAAAAAGGAGGTATTTTAAATTTAACCTTACTAAAAGCATCATCATTACCATGTACCTCACGTCGGCGAAAACCACCCATACCTCTACGGTTAGTACGTAGTCGCCGGCGATTAGGTGCTTCTTGGTCATCTTGTTCAGTATCAGCAACATAGTCATCCCAGTTACCTCGGCGCCCTCATCACGCCCACCATTGGTATTAGCATGCATCTCATCAAATCGCCTCAAGAGTGCGACAAGGCTCTTGTCAATATGAGCAACTGTCATTTCCACATTTGCAAGTTTGGTGTTTGTGTCGATCTGTGTGGCCTCCAATTGCCCCATCTTTTCATTCGTCACCTGCATGTCATTATCAAGACCTTCCGTGTGCGTTTTCACCAGCCTTACAAAGTGTTGTATGATACCCTTGGTGCGAGGAGAGTGTGGCATATTACGAGAAGCATCATCAACCTCCAATCCTGCCATGGTTAGATGAACAGAGGCAACAGAAAAAAAATGTGAAGGAATAAAAAACTCTACAACTATTAGGATGTAGCTACTGCAAGGCGCTCACTCTCAACCTGCCGTCACAAGCTCTTACCAATTCTTACCTTGCACAACAGGAGGTGTCAGCAAACCAACAAGTCTGCAACCGTGGAATAAGTGTATCGGTGCCGCAGCAACACGACCTGTCAAACTTGTAGTCGAAATATGTAGAGTTGTAGGTGGGGCTGAAGCAAGGAATACACTAGTACCACGTTAGTTACAAAAGCAAGCTGAATAATCGTTCAAACGGTGGTACTGTGCTGGTCCTAGGCTAAACCAGGCTAGAGACGTGAGCCTAGGCACAAAGGTAGTCACTGAAAAAGAACAACTAGCACAGCACAAAGAGAAACAACAGATTTAGAGATTCAGCCCCCTTCTTCTTCTTTTCCTTTTTTTCTTGTTCTATTCTTTTTTTCTTCTTCTTCTTCTGTTTTTTTTGCAGGGGCCTAAACCCTTTTTTTTCACTATGACAACCCAAACAATAAGATATTGCTAACAGCCCCTTTAAATCAGACTTAACAAATCTTGTTAATATAGAAAGTCCAGAAATCTCTACGATGATTGCGGAGCGCTCAGAACGAATTTTGAGATAGAGGTCAGATCCGTTGGAAAGAAGATAAGATAAGCTTTCCAGATTGTATTTAAACTTCAAAATCGAATATGATATGTATCCGTGGTGGCAAAAACGAACCAGAGATGTTTTTGGTGATGGTGGATCTCGTGGTGACCAAAACGTGGTAGAACTCAAAACTCTAAAGGAATAAACTAAGACCAGCAACTCGACACAACCGATGCAACCAAAAACTCAACAAAGCCCTAACTAAGTAGTACTAGTAAATGCTCAATGGTTTATAGGATTGCGGTAAAACTAATCTACTATTTTTTTGGCTTTTTCTGGACTATAGGAGATAAGAAAACAGCGAAGAAAAGTAAATCTCTCACCGATAAACCTTGCTCTGATTACCAACTGATGTTAATGAATTATTTGCTTCCACTACTGTTGCCTACGCCTTGGTATGCAAGGATGCTTTGATTTCAATTCAAGATATGCAGCATTCTTTGCCTCCTGTTATTACTAACATTTTGCAGGAGTATTCTGATGTATTTCCAAGTGAGATACCAGAGGGGCTGCCACCTATACGAGGGATTGAGCACCAAATTGATCTTATTCCTGGTGCATCTTTGCCGAATCGTGCGCCATATAGGACAAATCCAGAGGAAACAAAAGAAATTCAGCGACAAGTGCAAGAACTACTCGACAAAGGTTACGTGCGTGAGTCTCTTAGTCCGTGTGCTGTTCCGGTTATTTTAGTGCCTAAAAAAGATGGAACATGGCGTATGTGTGTTGATTGTAGGGCTATTAATAATATCACGATACGTTATCGACACCCTATTCCACGTTTAGATGATATGCTTGATGAATTGAGTGGTGCCATTGTCTTTTCTAAAGTTGATTTGCGTAGTGGGTACCACCAGATTCGTATGAAATTGGGAGATGAATGGAAAACTGCTTTCAAAACTAAGTTCGGATTGTATGAGTGGTTAGTCATGCCTTTTGGGTTAACTAATGCACCTAGCACTTTCATGAGATTAATGAACGAGGTTTTGCGTGCCTTCATTGGAAAATTTGTGGTAGTATACTTTGATGACATATTGATCTACAGCAAATCTATGGATGAACATGTTGATCACATGCGTGCTGTTTTTAATGCTTTACGAGATGCACGTTTATTTGGTAACCTTGAGAAGTGCACATTTTGCACCGATCGAGTTTCGTTTCTTGGTTATGTTGTGACTCCACAGGGAATTGAGGTTGATCAAGCCAAGGTAGAAGCGATACATGGATGGCCTATGCCAAAGACTATCACACAGGTGCGGAGTTTCCTAGGACTTGCTGGCTTCTATCGCCGTTTTGTGAAGGACTTTAGCACCATTGCTGCACCTTTGAATGAGCTTACGAAGAAAGGAGTGCATTTTAGTTGGGGCAAAGTACAAGAGCACGCTTTCAACGTGCTGAAAGATAAGTTGACACATGCACCTCTCCTCCAACTTCCTGATTTTAATAAGACTTTTGAGCTTGAATGTGATGCTAGTGGAATTGGATTGGGTGGTGTTTTGTTACAAGAAGGCAAACCTGTTGCATATTTTAGTGAAAAATTGAGTGGGTCTGTTCTAAATTATTCTACTTATGATAAGGAATTATATGCTCTTGTGCGAACATTAGAAACATGGCAGCATTATTTGTGGCCCAAAGAGTTTGTTATTCATTCTGATCATGAATCTTTGAAACATATTCGTAGTCAAGGAAAACTGAACCGTAGACATGCTAAGTGGTTG
>NW_023367225.1:0-43505 GCF_902167145.1 Zea mays
AAACCTCACCCCACATATGTTTCCTTGCCATAGATCACATTCTTGGATTTCTGGTGGAGACCATTTCTTGGTCTAAAATCCGTAGGTGTTAGCCTCTAGTATTATTGAAAATGGTCGCTCATGGCTATTTTCATCAAAAATGGGGGTTGTGTGGCCATTTATCATCGACAAGAGGCTCGTACACCTCACCCCACATATGTTTCCTTGCCATAGATTACATTCTTGGATTTCTGGTGGAAACCATTTCTTGGTTAAAAACTCGTACGTGTTAGCCTTCGGTATTATTGAAAATGGTCATTCATGGCTATTTTCGGCAAAATGGGGGTTGTGTGGCCATTGATCATCGACCAGAGGCTCATACACCTCACCCCACATATGTTTCCTTGCCATAGATCACATTCTTGGATTTCTGGTGGAGACCATTGATCTTCGACCAGAGGCTCATACACCTCACTACACATATGTTTCCTTGCCATAGATCACATTCTTGGATTTATGGTGGAGACCATTTCTTGGTCAAAAATCAGTAGGTGTTAGCCTTCGGTATTATTGAAAATGGTCGTTCATGGCTATTTTCGGCAAAATGGGGGTTGTGTGGCTATTGATCATCGACCAGAGGCTCGTACACCTCACCCCACATATGTTTCCTTGCCATAGATCACATTCTTGGATTTCTGGTGGAGACCATTTCTTGGTCAAAAATCCGTAGGTGTTAGCCTTCAGTGTCATTGAAAATGGTCGTTCATGGCTATTTTCGACAAAAATTAGGGTTGTGTGGCCATTGATCGTCGACCAGAGGCTCATACACCTCACCCCACATATGTTTCCTTGCCATAGATCACATTCTTGGATTTCTGGTGGAGACCATTTGTTGGTTTAAAAACCGTAGGTGTTAGCTTTCGATATTATTGAAAATGGTCGTTCATGGCTATTTTCATCAAAAATGGGGGTTGTGTGGCCATTTATCATCGACCAGAGGCTCGTACACCTCACCCCACATATGTTTCCTTGCCATAGATTACATTCTTGGATTTCTGGTGGAAACCATTTCTTGGTTAAAAACTCGTACGTGTTAGCCTTCGGTATTATTGAAAATGGTCATTCATGGCTATTTTCGGCAAAATGGGGGTTGTGTGGCCATTGATCATCGACCAGAGGCTCATACACCTCACCCCACATATGTTTCCTTGCCATAGATCACATTCTTGGATTTCTGGTGGAGACCATTGATCTTCGACCAGAGGCTCATACACCTCACTACACATATGTTTCCTTGCCATAGATCACATTCTTGGATTTCTGGTGGAGACCATTTCTTGGGCAAAAATCCGAATGTGTTAGCCTTCGGTATTTTTGAAAATGGTAATTCATGGCTATTTTCGACAAAAATGGGGGTTGTGTGGCCATTGATCATCGACTAGAGGCTCATACACCTCACCACATATGTTTCCTTGCCATAGATCACATTCTTGGATTTCTGGTGGAAACCATTTCTTGGTTAAAAACTCGTACGTGTTAGCCTTTGGTATTATTGAAAATGGTCGTTCATGGCTATTTTCGGCAAAATGGGGGTTGTGTGGCCATTGATCATCGACTAGAGGCTCGTACACCTCACCCCACATATGTTTCCTAGCCATAGATCACATTCTTGGATTTCTGGTGGAGACCATTTCTTGGTCTAAAATCCATAGGTGTTAGCCTCTAGTATTATTGAAAATGGTCGCTCATGGCTATTTTCAAGGTCGCTCATGGCTATTTTCATAAAAAATGGGGGTTGTGTGGCCATTTATCATCGACTAGAGGCTCATAAACCTCACCCCACATATGTTTCCTTGCCATAGATCACATTCTTGGATTTCTGGTGGAGACCATTTCTTGGTCTAAAATCCGTAGGAGTTAGCCTCTAGTATTATTGAAAATGGTCGCTCATGGCTATTTTCATAAAAAATGGGGGTTGTGTGGCCATTGATCATCGACCAGAGGCTCGTACACCTCACCCCACATATGTTTCCTTGCCATAGATCACATTCTTGGATTTCTGGTGGAGACCATTGATCTTCGACCAGAGGCTCATACACCTCACTACACAAATGTTTCCTTGCCATAGATCACATTCTTGGATTTATGGTGGAGACCATTTCTTGGTCAAAAATTAGTAGGTGTTAGCCTTCGGTATTATTGAAAATGGTCGTTCATGGCTATTTTCGGCAAAATGGGGGTTGTGTGGCCATTGATCATCGACCAGAGGCTCGTACACCTCACCCCACATATGTTTCCTTGCCATAGATCACATTCTTGGATTTCTGGTGGAGACCATTTCTTGGTCAAAAATCCGTAGGTGTTAGCCTTCGGTATTATTGAAAATGGTCATTCATGGCTATTTTCGACAAAAATGGGGGTTGTGTGGCCATTGATTATCGACCAGACGCTCATACACCTCACCCCACATATGTTTCCTTGCCATAGATCACTGTTTCCTTGCCATAGATCACATTCTTGGATTTCTGGTGGAGACCATTTCTTGGTTAAAAACTCGTACGTGTTAGCCTTCGGTATTATTGAAAATGGTCGTTCATGGCTATTTTCGGCAAAATGGGGGTTGTGTGGCCATTGATCATCGACCAGAGGCTCGTACACCTCACCCCACATATGTTTCCTTGCCATAGATCACATTCTTGGATTTCTGGTGGAGACCATTTCTTGGTCAAAAATCCGTAGGTGTTAGCCTTCGGTATTATTGAAAATGGTCATTCATGGATATTTTCGACAAAAATGGGGGTTGTGTGGCCATTGATCATCGACCATGGGCTCGTAAACCTCACCCCACATATGTTTTCTTGCCATAGATCACATTCTTTGATTTCTGGTGGAGACCATTTCTTGGTCAAAAATCGGAATGTGTTAGCCTTCGGTACTATTGAAAATGGTCGTTCATTGCTATTTTTGACAAAAATGGGGGTTGTGTGGCCATTGATATTCGACCAGAGGCTCATACACCTCACTGCACATATGTTTACTTGCCATAGATCACATTCTTGGATTTATGGTGCAGACCATTTCTTGGTCAAAAATCCGTAGGTGTTAGCCTTCGGTATTATTGAAAATGGTCGTTCATGGCTATTTTTGACAAAAATGGGGGTTGTGTGGCCATTGATCATCGACCAGAGGCTCGTACACCTCACCTCACATATGTTTCCTTGCCATAGATCACATTATCGGATTTCTGGTGGAGACCATTTCTTGGTCGAAAATCCATACGTGTTAGCCTTCGGTATTATTGAAAATGGTCGTTCATGGCTATTTTCGACAAAAATTAGGGTTGTGTGGCCATTGATCGTCGACCAGAGGCTCATACACCTCACCCCACATATGTTTCCTTGCCATAGATCACACCATAGATTACATTCTTGGATTTCTGGTGGAAACCATTTCTTGGTTAAAAACTCGTACGTGTTAGCCTTCGGTATTATTGAAAATGGTCATTCATGGCTATTTTCGGCAAAATGGGGGTTGTGTGGCCATTGATCATCGACCAGAGGCTCGTACACCTCACCCCACATATGTTTCCTTGCCATAGATCACATTCTTGGATTTCTGGTGGAGACCATTTCTTGGTTAAAAATCCGTACGTGTTAGCCTTTGGTATTTTTGAAAATGGTCATTCATGGCTATTTTCGACAAAAATGGGGGTTGTGTGGCCATTGATCATCGACTAGAGGCTCATACACCTCACCCCACATATGTTTCCTTGCCATAGATCACATTCTTGGATTTCTGGTGGAGACCATTTCTTGGTCAAAAATCCGTAGGTGTTAGCCTTCGGTATTATTGAAAATGGTCGTTCATGGCTATTTTTGACAAAAATGGGGGTTGTGTGGCCATTGATCGTCGACCAGAGGCTCATACACCTCACCCCACATATGTTTCCTTGCCATAGATCACATTCTTGGATTTCTGGTGGAGACCATTTCTTGGGCAAAAATCCAAATGTGTTAGCCTTTGGTATTTTTGAAAATGGTCATTCATGGCTATTTTCGACAAAAATGGGGGTTGTCTGGCCATTGATCTTCGACCAGAGGCTCATACACCTCACTACACATATGTTTCCTTGCCATAGATCACATTCTTGGATTTATGGTGGAGACCATTTCTTGGTCAAAAATCCGTAGGTGTTAGCCTTCAGTGTCATTGAAAATGGTCGTTCATGGCTATTTTCGACAAAAATGGGGGTTGTGTGGCCATTGATCATCGACCAGAGGCTCATACACCTCACCCCACATATGTATCCTTGCCATAGATCACATTCTTGGATTTTTGGTGGAGACCATTTCTTGGTCAAAAATCCGTAGGTCTTAGCCTCTAATATTATTGAATATGGTCGCTCATGGCTATTTTCGGCAAAATGGGGGTTGTGTGGCCATTGATCATCGACCAGAGGCTCGTACACCTCACCCCATATATGTTTCCTTGCCATAGATCACATTCTTGGATTTCTGGTGGAGACCATTTCTTGGTTAAAAATCCGTACGTGTTAGCCTTTGGTATTTTTGAAAATGGTCATTCATGGCTATTTTCGACAAAAATGGGGGTTGTGTGGCCATTGATCATCGACTAGAGGCTCATACACCTCACCCCACATATGTTTCCTTGCCATAGATCACATTCTTGGATTTCTGGTGGAGACCATTTCTTGGTCAAAAATCCGTAGGTGTTAGCCTTCGGTATTATTGAAAATGGTCGTTCATGGCTATTTTCGACAAAAATGGGGGTTGTGTGGCCATTGATCATCGACCATGGGCTCGTAAACCTCACCCCACATATGTTTTCTTGCCATAGATCACATTCTTTGATTTCTGGTGGAGACCATTTCTTGGTCAAAAATCGGAATGTGTTAGCCTTTGGTACTATTGAAAATCGTCGTTCATTGCTATTTTTGACAAAAATGGGGGTTGTGTGGCCATTGATATTCGACCAGAGGCTCATACACCTCACTGCACATATGTTTACTTGCCATAGATCACATTCTTGGATTTATGGTGCAGACCATTTCTTGGTCAAAAATCCGTAGGTGTTAGCCTTCGGTATTATTGAAAATGGTCGTTCATGGCTATTTTTGACAAAAATGGGGGTTGTGTGGCCATTGATCATCGACCAGAGGCTCGTACACCTCACCTCACATATGTTTCCTTGCCATAGATCACATTATCGGATTTCTGGTGGAGACCATTTCTTGGTCGAAAATCCATACGTGTTAGCCTTCGGTATTATTGAAAATGGTCGTTCATGGCTATTTTCGACAAAAATTAGGGTTGTGTGGCCATTGATCGTCGACCAGAGGCTCATACACCTCACCCCACATATGTTTCCTTGCCATAGATCACACCATAGATTACATTCTTGGATTTCTGGTGGAAACCATTTCTTGGTTAAAAACTCGTACGTGTTAGCCTTCGGTATTATTGAAAATGGTCATTCATGGCTATTTTCGGCAAAATGGGGGTTGTGTGGCCATTGATCATCGACCAGAGGCTCGTACACCTCACCCCACATATGTTTCCTTGCCATAGATCACATTCTTGGATTTGTGGTGGAGACCATTTCTTGGTTAAAAATCCGTACGTGTTAGCCTTTGGTATTTTTGAAAATGGTCATTCATGGCTATTTTCGACAAAAATGGGGGTTGTGTGGCCATTGATCATCGACTAGAGGCTCATACACCTCACCCCACATATGTTTCCTTGCCATAGATCACATTCTTGGATTTCTGGTGGAGACCATTTCTTGGTCAAAAATCCGTAGGTGTTAGCCTTCGGTATTATTGAAAATGGTCTTTCATGGCTATTTTTGACAAAAATGGGGGTTGTGTGGCCATTGATCGTCGACCAGAGGCTCATACACCTCACCCCACATATGTTTCCTTGCCATAGATCACATTCTTGGATTTCTGGTGGAGACCATTTCTTGGGCAAAAATCCGAATGTGTTAGCCTTTGGTATTTATGAAAATGGTCATTCATGGCTATTTTCGACAAAAATGGGGGTTGTCTGGCCATTGATCTTCGACCAGAGGCTCATACACCTCACTACACATATGTTTCCTTGCCATAGATCACATTCTTGGATTTATGGTGGAGACCATTTCTTGGTCAAAAATCCGTAGGTGTTAGCCTTCAGTGTCATTGAAAATGGTCGTTCATGGCTATTTTCGACAAAAATGGGGGTTGTGTGGCCATTGATCATCGACCAGAGGCTCATACACCTCACCCCACATATGTTTCCTTGCCATAGATCACATTCTTGGATTTTTGGTGGAGACCATTTCTTGGTCAAAAATCCGTAGGTCTTAGCCTCTAATATTATTGAATATGGTCGCTCATGGCTATTTTCGGCAAAATGGGGGTTGTGTGGCCATTGATCATCGACCAGAGGCTCGTACACCTCACCCCACATATGTTTCCTTGCCATAGATCACATTCTTGGATTTCTGGTGGAGACCATTTCTTGGTTAAAAATCCGTACGTGTTAGCCTTTGGTATTTTTGAAAATGGTCATTCATGGCTATTTTCGACAAAAATGGGGGTTGTGTGGCCATTGATCATCGACTAGAGGCTCATACACCTCACCCCACATATGTTTCCTTGCCATAGATCACATTCTTGGATTTCTGGTGGAGACCATTTCTTGGTCAAAAATCCGTAGGTGTTAGCCTTCGGTATTATTGAAAATGGTCGTTCATGGCTATTTTCGACAAAAATGGGGGTTGTGTGGCCATTGATCATCGACCAGACGCTCATACACCTCACCCCACATATGTGTCCTTGCCATAGATCACATTCTTGGATTTCTGGTGGAGACCATTTCTTGGTCTAAAATCCGTAGGTGTTAGCCTCTAGTATTATTGAAAATGGTCGCTCATGGCTATTTTCAAGGTCGCTCATGGCTATTTTCATAAAAAATGGGGGTTGTGTGGCCATTTATCATCGACTAGAGGCTCATAAACCTCACCCCACATATGTTTCCTTGCCATAGATTACATTCTTGGATTTCTGGTGGAAACCATTTCTTGGTTAAAAACTCGTACGTGTTAGCCTTCGGTATTATTGAAAATGGTCATTCATGGCTATTTTCGGCAAAATGGGGGTTGTATGGCCATTGATCGTCGACCAGAGGCTCATACACCTCACCCCACATATGTTTCCTTGTCGTAGATCACATTCTTGGATTTCTGGTGGAGACCATTTCTTGGTCAAAAATTCGTAGGTGTTAGCCTTCGATATTATTGAAAATGGTCGTTCATGGCTATTTTCGACAAAAATGGGGGTTGTGTGGCCATTGATCATTGACTAGAGGCTCATAAACCTCACCCCACATATGTTTCCTTGCCATAGATCACATTCTTGGATTTCTGGTGGAGACCATTTCTTGGTCAAAAATCCGTAGGTGTTAGCCTTCGGTATTATTGAAAATGGTCGTTCATGGCTATTTTCGACAAAAATGGGGGTTGTATGGCCATTGATCGTCGACCAGAGGCTCATACACCTCACCCCACATATGTTTCCTTGCCATAGATCACATTCTTGGATTTCTGGTGGAGACCATTTCTTGGGCAAAAATCCGAATGTGTTAGCCTTTGGTATTTTTGAAAATGGTCATTCATGGCTATTTTCGACAAAAATGGGGGTTGTGTGGCCATTGATCTTCGACCAGAGGCTCATACACCTCACTACACATATGTTTCCTTGCCATAGATCACATTCTTGGATTTATGGTGGAGACCATTTCTTGGTCAAAAATCCGTAGGTGTTAGCCTTCAGTGTCATTGAAAATGGTCGTTCATGGCTATTTTCGACAAAAATGGGGGTTGTGTGGCCATTGATCATCGACCAGAGGCTCATACACCTCACCCCACATATGTTTCCTTGCCATAGATCACATTCTTGGATTTCTGGTGGAGACCATTTCTTGGTCAAAAATCCGTAGGTCTTAGCCTCTAATATTATTGAAAATGGTCGCTCATGGCTATTTTCGGCAAAATGGGGGTTGTGTGGCCATTGATCATCGACCAGAGGCTCGTACACCTCACCCCACATATGTTTCCTTGCCATAGATCACATTCTTGGATTTCTGGTGGAGACCATTTCTTGGTTAAAAATCCGTACGTGTTAGCCTTTGGTATTTTTGAAAATGGTCATTCATGGCTATTTTCGACAAAAATGGGGGTTGTGTGGCCATTGATCATCGACTAGAGGCTCATACACCTCACCCCACATATGTTTCCTTGCCATAGATCACATTCTTGGATTTCTGGTGGAGACCATTTCTTGGTCAAAAATCCGTAGGTGTTAGCCTTCGGTATTATTGAAAATGGTTGTTCATGGCTATTTTCGACAAAAATGGGGGTTGTGTGGCCATTGATCATCGACCAGATGCTCATACACCTCACCCCACATATGTTTCCTTGCCATAGATCACATTCTTGGATTTCTGGTGGAGACCATTTCTTGGTCTAAAATCCGTAGGTGTTAGCCTCTAGTATTATTGAAAATGGTCGCTCATGGCTATTTTCAAGGTCGCTCATGGCTATTTTCGTAAAAAATGGGGGTTGTGTGGCCATTTATCATCGACTAGAGGCTCATAAACCTCACCCCACATATGTTTCCTTGCCATAGATTACATTCTTGGATTTCTGGTGGAAACCATTTCTTGGTTAAAAACTCGTACGTGTTAGCCTTCGGTATTATTGAAAATGGTCATTCATGGCTATTTTCGGCAAAATGGGGGTTGTGTGGCCATTGATCGTCGACCAGAGGCTCATACACCTCACCCCACATATGTTTCCTAGTCGTAGATCACATTCTTGGATTTCTGGTGGAGACCATTTCTTGGTCAAAAATCCGTAGGTGTTAGCCTTTGGTATTTTTGAAAATGGTCGTTCATGGCTATTTTCGACAAAAATGGGGGTTGTGTGGCCATTGATCATCGACTAGAGGCTCATACACCTCACCCCACATATGTTTCCTTGCCATAGATCACATTCTTGGATTTCTGGTGGAGACCATTTCTTGGTCAAAAATCCGTAGGTGTTAGCCTTCGGTATTATTGAAAATGGTCGTTCATGGCTATTTTCGACAAAAATGGGGGTTGTGTGGCCATTGATCATCGACCAGACGCTCATACACCTCACCCCACATATGTGTCCTTGCCATAGATCACATTCTTGGATTTCTGGTGGAGACCATTTCTTGGTCTAAAATCCGTAGGTGTTAGCCTCTAGTATTATTGAAAATGGTCGCTCATGGCTATTTTCAAGGTCGCTCATGGCTATTTTCATAAAAAATGGGGGTTGTGTGGCCATTTATCATCGACTAGAGGCTCATAAACCTCACCCCACATATGTTTCCTTGCCATAGATTACATTCTTGGATTTCTGGTGGAAACCATTTCTTGGTTAAAAACTCGTACGTGTTAGCCTTCGGTATTATTGAAAATGGTCATTCATGGCTATTTTCGGCAAAATGGGGGTTGTATGGCCATTGATCGTCGACCAGAGGCTCATACACCTCACCCCACATATGTTTCCTTGTCGTAGATCACATTCTTGGATTTCTGGTGGAGACCATTTCTTGGTCAAAAATTCGTAGGTGTTAGCCTTCGATATTATTGAAAATGGTCGTTCATGGCTATTTTCGACAAAAATGGGGGTTGTGTGGCCATTGATCATTGACTAGAGGCTCATAAACCTCACCCCACATATGTTTCCTTGCCATAGATCACATTCTTGGATTTCTGGTGGAGACCATTTCTTGGTCAAAAATCCGTAGGTGTTAGCCTTCGGTATTATTGAAAATGGTCGTTCATGGCTATTTTCGACAAAAATGGGGGTTGTGTGGCCATTGATCGTCGACCAGAGGCTCATACACCTCACCCCACATATGTTTCCTTGCCATAGATCACATTCTTGGATTTCTGGTGGAGACCATTTCTTGGGCAAAAATCCGAATGTGTTAGCCTTTGGTATTTTTGAAAATGGTCATTCATGGCTATTTTCGACAAAAATGGGGGTTGTGTGGCCATTGATCTTCGACCAGAGGCTCATACACCTCACTACACATATGTTTCCTTGCCATAGATCACATTCTTGGATTTATGGTGGAGACCATTTCTTGGTCAAAAATCCGTAGGTGTTAGCCTTCAGTGTCATTGAAAATGGTCGTTCATGGCTATTTTCGACAAAAATGGGGGTTGTGTGGCCATTGATCATCGACCAGAGGCTCATACACCTCACCCCACATATGTTTCCTTGCCATAGATCACATTCTTGGATTTCTGGTGGAGACCATTTCTTGGTCAAAAATCCGTAGGTCTTAGCCTCTAATATTATTGAAAATGGTCGCTCATGGCTATTTTCGGCAAAATGGGGGTTGTGTGGCCATTGATCATCGACCAGAGGCTCGTACACCTCACCCCACATATGTTTCCTTGCCATAGATCACATTCTTGGATTTCTGGTGGAGACCATTTCTTGGTTAAAAATCCGTACGTGTTAGCCTTTGGTATTTTTGAAAATGGTCATTCATGGCTATTTTCGACAAAAATGGGGGTTGTGTGGCCATTGATCATCGACTAGAGGCTCATACACCTCACCCCACATATGTTTCCTTGCCATAGATCACATTCTTGGATTTCTGGTGGAGACCATTTCTTGGTCAAAAATCCGTAGGTGTTAGCCTTCGGTATTATTGAAAATGGTTGTTCATGGCTATTTTCGACAAAAATGGGGGTTGTGTGGCCATTGATCATCGACCAGATGCTCATACACCTCACCCCACATATGTTTCCTTGCCATAGATCACATTCTTGGATTTCTGGTGGAGACCATTTCTTGGTCTAAAATCCGTAGGTGTTAGCCTCTAGTATTATTGAAAATGGTCGCTCATGGCTATTTTCAAGGTCGCTCATGGCTATTTTCATAAAAAATGGGGGTTGTGTGGCCATTTATCATCGACTAGAGGCTCATAAACCTCACCCCACATATGTTTCCTTGCCATAGATTACATTCTTGGATTTCTGGTGGAAACCATTTCTTGGTTAAAAACTCGTACGTGTTAGCCTTCGGTATTATTGAAAATGGTCATTCATGGCTATTTTCGGCAAAATGGGGGTTGTGTGGCCATTGATCGTCGACCAGAGGCTCATACACCTCACCCCACATATGTTTCCTAGTCGTAGATCACATTCTTGGATTTCTGGTGGAGACCATTTCTTGGTCAAAAATCCGTAGGTGTTAGCCTTCGATATTATTGAAAATGGTCGTTCATGGCTATTTTCGACAAAAATGGGGGTTGTGTGGCCATTGATCATCGACCAGAGGCTCATACACCTCACCCCACATATGTTTCCTTGCCATAGATCACATTCTTGGATTTCTGGTGGAGACCATTTCTTGGTTAAAAACTCGAACGTGTTAGCCTTCGGTATTATTGAAAATGGTCGTTCATGGCTATTTTCGGCAAAATGGGGGTTGTGTGGCCATTTATCATCGACCAGAGGCTCATACACCTCACCCCACATATGTTTCCTTGCCATAGATCACATTCTTGGATTTCTGGTGGAGACCATTTCTTGGTCTAAAATCCGTAGGTGTTAGCCTCTAGTATTATTGAAAATGGTCGCTCATGGCTATTTTCAAGGTCGTTCATGGCTATTTTCGACAAAAATGGGGGTTGTGTGGCCATTGATCATCGACCAGACGCTCATACACCTCACCCCACATATGTTTCCTTGCCATAGATCACACTCTTGGATTTCTGGTGGAGACCATTTCTTGGTCAAAAATCCGTAGTTGTTAGCCTTCAGTATTATTGAAAATGTTCGTTCATGGCTATTTTCGACAAAAATGGGGGTTGTGTGGCCATTGATCATCGACCAGAGGCTCATACACCTCACCCCACATATGTTTCCTTGCCATAGATCACATTCTTGGATTTCTGGTGGAGACCATTTCTTGGTCTAAAATCCGTAGGTGTTAGCCTCTAGTATTATTGAAAATGGTCGCTCATGGCTATTTTCAAGGTCGCTCATGGCTATTTTCATAAAAAATGGGGGTTCTGTGGCCATTGATCGTCGACCATAGGCTCGTACACCTCACCCCACATATGTTTCCTTGCCATAGATCACATTCTTGGATTTCTGGTGGAGACCATTTCTTGGTTAAAAACTCGTACGTGTTAGCCTTTGGTATTATTGAAAATGGTCATTCATGGCTATTTTCGGCAAAATGGGGGTTGTGTGGCCATTGATCATCGACCAGACGCTCATACACCTCACCCCACATATGTTTCCTTGCCATAGATCACATTCTTGGATTTCTGGTGGAGACCATTTCTTGGTCAAAAATCCGTAGGTGTTAGCCTTCGGTATTATTGTAAATGGTCATTCATGGCTATTTTCGACAAAAATGGGGGTTGTGTGGCCATTGATCATCGACCAGAGGCTCATACACCTCACCCCACATATGTTTCCTTGCCATAGATCACATTCTTGGATTTCTGGTGGAGACCATTTCTTGGTCAAAAATCCGTAGGTCTTAGCCTCTAGTATTATTGAAAATGGTCGCTCATGGCTATTTTCGACAAAAATGGGGGTTGTGTGGCCATTTATCTTCGACCAGAGGCTCATACACCTCACTACACATATGTTTCCTTGCCATAGATCACATTCTTGGATTTATGGTGGAGACCATTTCTTGGTCAAAAATCCGTAGGTGTTAGCCTTCAGTGTCATTGAAAATGGTCGTTCATGGCTATTTTCGACAAAAATTAGGGTTGTGTGGCCATTGATCGTCGACCAGAGGCTCATACACCTCACCCCACATATGTTTCCTTGCCATAGATCACATTCTTGGATTTCTGGTGGAGACCATTTCTTGGTCAAAAATCCGTAGGTGTTAGCCTTCAGTATTATTGAAAATGGTCGTTCATGGCTATTTTCGACAAAAATGGGGGTTGTGTGGCCATTGATCATCGACCAGACGCTCATACACCTCACCCCACATATGTTTCCTTGCCATAGATCACATTCTTGGATTTCTGGTGGAGACCATTTCTTGGTTAAAAACTCGTACGTGTTAGCCTTCGGTATTATTGAAAATGGTCATTCATGGCTATTTTCGGCAAAATGGGGGTTGTGTGGCCATTGATCATCGACCAGAGGCTCGTACACCTCACCCCACATATGTTTCCTTGCCATAGATCACATTCTTGGATTTCTGGTGGAGACCATTTCTTGGTTAAAAATCCGTACGTGTTAGCCTTTGGTATTTTTGAAAATGGTCATTCATGGCTATTTTCGACAAAAATGGGGGTTGTGTGGCCATTGATCATCGACTAGAGGCTCATACACCTCACCCCACATATGTTTCCTTGCCATAGATCACATTCTTGGATTTCTGGTGGAGACCATTTCTTGGTCCAAAATCCGTAGGTGTGAGCCTTCGGTATTATTGAAAATGGTCGTTCATGGCTATTTTCGACAAAAATGGGGTTTGTGTGGCCATTGATCATCGACCAGACGCTCATACACCTCACCCCACATATGTTTCCTTGCCATAGGTCACATTCTTGGATTTCTGGTGGAGACCATTTCTTGGTCTAAAATCCGTAGGTGTTAGCCTCTAGTATTATTGAAAATGGTCGCTCATGGCTATTTTCAAGGTCGCTCATGGCTATTTTCATAAAAAATGGGGGTTGTGTGGCCATTTATCATCGACTAGAGGCTCATACACCTCACCCCACATATGTTTCCTTGCCATAGATCACATTCTTGGATTTCTGGTGGAGACCATTTCTTGGTTAAAAACTCGTACGTGTTAGCCTTTGGTATTATTGAAAATGGTCATTCATGGCTATTTTCGGCAAAATGGGGGTTGTGTGGCCATTGATCATCGACCAGACGCTCATACACCTCACCCCACATATGTTTCCTTGCCATAGATCACATTCTTGGATTTCTGGTGGAGACCATTTCTTGGTCAAAAATCCGTAGGTGTTAGCCTTCGGTATTATTGTAAATGGTCATTCATGGCTATTTTCGACAAAAATGGGGGTTGTGTGGCCATTGATCATCGACCAGAGGCTCATACACCTCACCCCACATATGTTTCCTTGTCATAGATCACATTCTTAGATTTCTGGTGGAGACCATTTCTTGGTCAAAAATCCGTAGGTGTTAGCCTTCGGTATTATTGAAAATGGTCGTTCATGGCTATTTTCGACAAAAATGGGGGTTGTGTGGCCATTGATCATCGACTAGACGCTCATACACCTCACCCCACATATGTTTCCTTGCCATAGATCACATTCTTGGATTTCTGGTGGAGACCATTTCTTGGTTAAAAACTCGTACGTGTTAGCCTTTGGTATTTTTGAAAATGGTCATTCAAGGCTATTTTCGACAAAAATGGGGGTTGTGTGGTCATTGATCTTCGACCAGAGGCTCATACACCTCACTACACATATGTTTCCTTGCCATAGATCACATTCTTGGATTTATGGTGGAGACCATTTCTTGGTCAAAAATCCGTAGGTGTTAGCCTTCAGTGTCATTGAAAATGGTCGTTCATGGCTATTTTCGACAAAAATTAGGGTTGTGTGGCCATTGATCGTCGACCAGAGGCTCATACACCTCACCCCACATATGTTTCCTTGCCATAGATCACATTCTTGGATTTCTGGTGGAGACCATTTCTTGGTCAAAAATCCGTAGGTGTTAGCCTTCGGTATTATTGAAAATGGTCGTTCATGGCTATTTTCGACAAAAATGGGGGTTGTGTGGCCATTGATCATCGACTAGAGGCTCATACACCTCACTACACATATGTTTCCTTGCCATAGATCACATTCTTGGATTTCTGGTGGAGACCATTTCTTGGTCTAAAATCCGTAGGTGTTAGCCTCTAGTATTATTGAAAATGGTCGCTCATGGCTATTTTCAAGGTCGCTCATGGCTATTTTCATAAAAAATGGGGGTTGTGTGGCCATTTATCATCGACTAGAGGCTCATAAACCTCACCCCACATATGTTTCCTTGCCATAGATTACATTCTTGGATTTCTGGTGGAAACCATTTCTTGGTTAAAAACTCGTACGTGTTAGCCTTCGGTATTATTGAAAATGGTCATTCATGGCTATTTTCGGCAAAATGGGGGTTGTGTGGCCATTGATCGTAGACCAGAGGCTCATACACCTCACCCCACATATGTTTCCTTGTCGTAGATCACATTCTTGGATTTCTGGTGGAGACCATTTCTTGGTCAAAAACTCGTTCGTGTTAGCCTTCGATATTATTGAAAATGGTCGTTCATGGCTATTTTCGACAAAAATGGGGGTTGTGTGGCCATTGATCATAGACCATAGGCTCATACACCTCACCCCACATATGTTTCCTTGCCATAGATCACATTCTTGGATTTCTGGTGGAGACCATTTCTTGGTCAAAAATCCGTAGGTGTTAGCCTTCGGTATTATTGAAAATGGTCGTTCATGGCTATTTTCGGCAAAATGGGGGTTGTGTGGCCATTGATCATCGACTAGAGGCTCGTACACCTCACCCCACATATGTTTCCTTGCCATAGATCACATTCTTGGATTTCTGGTGGACACCATTTCTTGGTCAAAAATCCGTACGTGTTAGCCTTTGGTATTTTTGAAAATGGTCATTCATGGCTATTTTCGACAAAAATGGGGGTTGTGTGGCCATTGATCATCGACTAGAGGCTCATACACCTCACCCCACATATGTTTTCTTGCCATAGATCACATTCTTGGATTTCTGGTGGAGACCATTTCTTGGTCAAAAATCCGTAGGTGTTAGCATTCTGTATTATTCAAAATGGTCGTTCATGGCTATTTTCGACAAAAATGGGGGTTGTGTGGCCATTGATCATCGACCAGACGCTCATTCACCTCACCCCACATATGTTTCCTTGCCATAGATCACATTCTAGGATTTCTGGTGGAGACCATTTCTTGGTCTAAAATCCGTAGGTGTTAGCCTCTAGTATTATTGAAAATGGTCGCTCATGGCTATTTTCAAGGTCGCTCGTGGCTATTTTCATAAAAAATGGGGGTTGTGTGGCCATTTATCATCGACTAGAGGCTCATAAACCTCACCCCACATATGTTTCCTTGCCATAGATTACATTCTTGGATTTCTGGTGGAAACAATTTCTTGGTTAAAAACTCGTACGTGTTAGCCTTCGGTATTATTGAAAATGGTCATTCATGGCTATTTTCGACAAAAATGGGGGTTGTGTGGCCATTGATCATCGACCAGATGCTCATAAACCTCACCCCACATATGTTTCCTTGCCATAGATCACATTCTTGGATTTCTGGTGGAAACCATTTCTTGGTCAAAAATCCGTAGGTGTTAGCCTTCGGTATTTTTGAAAATGGTCGTTCATGGCTATTTTCGACAAAAATGGGGGTTATGTGGCCATTGATCATCGACTAGACGCTCATACACCTCACCCCACATATGTTTCCTTGCCATAGATCACATTCTTGGATTTCTGGTGGAGACCATTTCTTGGTCTAAAATCCGTAGGTCTTAGCCTCTAGTATTATTGAAAATGGTCATTCATGGCTATTTTCGGCAAAATTGGGGTTGTGTGGCCATTGATCGTCGACCAGAGGCTCATACACCTCACCCCACATATGTTTCCTTGCCATAGATCACATTCTTGGATTTTTGGTGGAGACCATTTCTTGGTCAAAAACTCGTACGTGTTAGCCTTCGGTATTATTGAAAATGGTCGTTCATGGCTATTTTCGGCAAAATGGGGGTTGTGTGGCCATTGATCGTCGACCAGAGGCTCATACACCTCACCCCACATATGTTTCCTTGCCATAGATCACATTCTTGGATTTCTGGTGGAGACCATTTCTTGGGCAAAAATCCGTAGGTGTTAGCCTTCGGTATTATTGAAAATGGTCGTTCATGGCTATTTTTGACAAAAATGGGGGTTGTGTGGCCATTGATCATCGACCAGACGCACATACACCTAACCCCACATATGTTTCCTTGTCATAGATCACATTCTTGGATTTCTGGTGGAGACCATTTCTTGGTCTAAAATCCATAGGTGTTAGCCTCTAGTATTATTGAAAATGGTCGCTCATGGCTATTTTCAAGGTCGTTCATGGCTATTTTCGACAAAAATGGGGGTTGTGTGGCCATTGATCATCGACCAGACGCTCATACACCTCACCCCACATATGTTTCCTTGCCATAGATCACATTCTTGATTTCTGGTGGAGACCATTTCTTGGTTAAAAACTCGTACGTGTTAGCCTTCGGTATTATTGAAAATGGTCGTTCATGGCTATTTTCGACAAAAATGGGGGTTGTGTGGCCATTGATCATCGACCAGAGGCTCGTACACCTCACCCCACATATGTTTCCTTGCCATAGATCACATTCTTGGATTTCTGGTGGAGACCATTTCTTGGTCTAAAATCCGTAGGTGTTAGCCTCTAATATTATTGAAAATGGTCGCTCATGGCTATTTTCGGCAAAATGGGGGTTGTGTGGCCATTGATCATCGACTAAAGGCTCGTACACCTCACCCCACATATGTTTCCTTGCCATAGATCACATTCTTGGATTTCTGGTGGAGACCATTTCTTGGTTAAAAACTCGTACGTGTTAGCCTTCGGTATTATTGAAAATGGTCGTTCATGGCTATTTTCGGCAAAATGGGGGTTCTGTGGCCATTGATCATCGACTAGAGGCTCGTACACCTCACCCCACATATGTTTCCTTGCCATAGATCACATTCTTGGATTTCTGGTGGAGACCATTTCTTGGTCAAAAATCCGTAGGTGTTAGCCTTTGGTATTTTTGAAAAAGGTCGTTCATGGCTATTTTCATAAAAAAATGGGGGTTGTGTGGCCATTGATCATCGACCAGAGGCTCATACACCTCACCCCACATATGTTTCCTTGCCATAGATCACATTCTTGGATTTCTGGTGGAGACCATTTCTTGGTCAAAAATCCGCAGGTCTTAGCCTCTAGTATTATTGAAAATGGTCGCTCATGGCTATTTTCAAGGTCGCTCATGGCTATTTTCATAAAAAATGGGGGTTGTGTGGCCATTGATCATCGACCAGAGGCTCATACACCTCACCCCACATATGTTTCCTTGCCATAGATCACATTCTTGGATTTCTGGTGGAGACCGTTTCTTGGATAAAAACTCGTAGGTGTTAGCCTTCGGTATTATTGAAAATGGTCATTCATGGCTATTTTCGACAAAAATGGGGGTTGTGTGGCCATTGATCATCGACTAGAGGCTCATACACCTCACCCCACATATGTTTCCTTGCCATAGATCACATTCTTGGATTTCTGGTGGAGACCATTTCTTGGTCAAAAATCCGTAGGTGTTAGCCTTCGGTATTATTGAAAATGGTCGTTCATGGCTATTTTCGACAAAATGGGGGTTGTGTGGCAATTGATCATCGACCAGAGGCTCATACACCTCACCCCACATATGTTTCCTTGCCATAGATCACATTCTTGGATTTCTGGTGGAGACCGTTTCTTGGTCAAAAATTCGTAGGTCTTAGCCTCCAGTATTATTGAAAATGGTCGCTCATGGCTATTTTCATAAAAAATGGGGGTTGTGTGGCCATTTATCATCGACTAGAGGCTCATAAACCTCACCCCACATATGTTTCCTTGCCATAGATCAAATTCTTGGATTTCTGGTGGAGACCATTTCTTAGTTAAAAACTCGTACGTGTTAGCCTTCGGTACTATTGAAAATGGTCATTCATGGCTATTTTCGGCAAAATGGGGGTTGTGTGGCCATTGATCATCGACCAGAGGCTCATACACCTCACCCCACATATGTTTCCTTGCCATAGATCACATTCTTGGATTTCTGATGGAGACCATTTCTTGGTCAAAAATCCGTATGTGTTAGCCTTTTGTATTTTTGAAAATGGTCATTCATGGCTATTTTCGACAAAAATGGGGGTTGTGTGGCCATTGATCATCGACCAGACGCTCATACACCTCACCCCACATATGTTTCCTTGCCATAGATCACATTCTTGGATTTCTGGTGGAGACCATTTCTTGGTTAAAAACTCGTACGTGTTAGCCTTCGGTATTATTGAAAATGGTCGTTCATGGCTATTTTCGACAAAAATGGGGGTTGTGTGGTCATTGATCATCGACCAGAGGCTCATACACCTCACCCCACATATGTTTCCTTGCCGAAAATAGCCATGAGCGACCATTTTCAAAAATATTAGAGGCTAACACCTACGGATTTTAGACCAAGAAATGGTCGCTCATGGCTATTTTCAAGGTCGCTCGTGGCTATTTTCATAAAAAATGGGGGTTGTGTGGCCATTTATCATCGACTAGAGGCTCATAAACCTCACCCCACATATGTTTCCTTGCCATAGATTACATTCTTGGATTTCTGGTGGAAACCATTTCTTGGTTAAAAACTCGTACGTGTTAGCCTTCGGTATTATTGAAAATGGTCATTCATGGCTATTTTCGACAAAAATGGGGGTTGTGTGGCCATTGATCATCGACCAGAGGATCATAAACCTCACCCCACATATGTTTCCTTGCCATAGATCACATTCTTGGATTTCTGGTGGAAACCATTTCTTGGTCAAAAATCCGTAGGTGTTAGCCTTCGGTATTTTTGAAAATGGTCGTTCATGGCTATTTTCGACAAAAATGGGGGTTGTGTGGCCATTGATCATCGACCAGACGCTCATACACCACACCCCACATATGTTTCCTTGCCATAGATCACATTCTTGGATTTCTGGTGGAGACCATTTCTTGGTCTAAAATCCGTAGGTCTTAGCCTCTAGTATTATTGAAAATGGTCATTCATGTCTATTTTCTGCAAAATGGGGGTTGTGTGGCCATTGATCGTCGACCAGAGGCTCATACACCTCACCCCACATATGTTTCCTTGCCATAGATCACATTCTTGGATTTTTGGTGGAGACCATTTCTTGGTCAAAAACTCGTATGTGTTAGCCTTCGGTATTATTGAAAATGGTCGTTCATGGCTATTTTCGGCAAAATGGGGGTTGTGTGGCCATTGATCGTCGACCAGAGGCTCATACACCTCACCCCACAAATGTTTCCTTGCCATAGATCACATTCTTGGATTTCTGGTGGAGACCATTTCTTGGGCAAAAATCCGTAGGTGTTAGCCTTCGGTATTATTGAAAATGGTCGTTCATGGCTATTTTTGACAAAAATGGGGGTTGTGTGGCCATTGATCATCGACCAGACGCTCATACACCTCACCCCACATATGTTTCCTTGTCATAGATCACATTCTTGGATTTCTGGTGGAGACCATTTCTTGGTCTAAAATCCGTAGGTGTTAGCCTCTAGTATTATTGAAAATGGTCGCTCATGGCTATTTTCAAGGTCGTTCATGGCTATTTTCGACAAAAATGGGGGTTGTGTGGCCATTGATCATCGACCAGACACTCATACACCTCACCCCACATATGTTTCCTTGCCATAGATCACATTCTTGGATTTCTGGTGGAGACCATTTCTTGGTTAAAAACTCGTACGTGTTAGCCTTCGGTATTATTGAAAATGGTTGTTCATGGCTATTTTCGACAAAAATGGGGGTTGTGTGGCCATTGATCATCGACCAGAGGCTCGTACACCTCACCCCACATATGTTTCCTTGCCATAGATCACATTCTTGGATTTCTGGTGGAGACCATTTCTTGGTCTAAAATCCGTAGGTGTTAGCCTCTAATATTATTGAAAATGGTCGCTCATGGCTATTTTCGGCAAAATGGGGGTTGTGTGGCCATTGATCATCGACTAAAGGCTCGTACACCTCACCCCACATATGTTTCCTTGCCATAGATCACATTCTTGGATTTCTGGTGGAGACCATTTCTTGGTTAAAAACTCGTACGTGTTAGCCTTCGGTATTATTGAAAATGGTCGTTCATGGCTATTTTCAGCAAAATGGGGGTTCTGTGGCCATTGATCATCGACCAGAGGCTCGTACACCTCACCCCACATATGTTTCCTTGCCATAGATCACATTCTTGGATTTCTGGTGGAGACCATTTCTTGGTCAAAAATCCGTAGGTGTTAGCCTTTGGTATTTTTGAAAAAGGTCGTTCATGGCTATTTTCATAAAAAATGGGGGTTGTGTGGCCATTGATCATCGACCAGAGGCTCATACACCTCACCCCACATATGTTTCCTTGCCATAGATCACATTCTTGGATTTCTGGTGGAGACCATTTCTTGGTCAAAAATCCGCAGGTCTTAGCCTCTAGTATTATTGAAAATGGTCGCTCATGGCTATTTTCAAGGTCGCTCATGGCTATTTTCATAAAAAATGGGGGTTGTGTGCCATTGATCATCGACCAGAGGCTCATACACCTCACCCCACATATGTTTCCTTGCCATAGATCACATTCTTGGATTTCTGGTGGAGACCGTTTCTTGGATAAAAACTCGTAGGTGTTAGCCTTCGGTATTATTGAAAATGGTCATTCATGGCTATTTTCGACAAAAATGGGGGTTGTGTGGCCATTGATCATCGACTAGAGGCTCATACACCTCACCCCACATATGTTTCCTTGCCATAGATCACATTCTTGGATTTCTGGTGGAGACCATTTCTTGGTCAAAAATCCGTAGGTGTTAGCCTTCGGTATTATTGAAAATGGTCGTTCATGGCTATTTTCGACAAAATGGGGGTTGTGTGGCAATTGATCATCGACCAGAGGCTCATACACCTCACCCCACATATGTTTCCTTGCCATAGATCACATTCTTGGATTTCTGGTGGAGACCATTTCTTGGTCAAAAATCCGTAGGTCTTAGCCTCCAGTATTATTGAAAATGGTCGCTCATGGCTATTTTCATAAAAAATGGGGGTTGTGTGGCCATTTATCATCGACTAGAGGCTCATAAACCTCACCCCACATATATTTCCTTGCCATAGATCACATTCTTGGATTTCTGGTGGAGACCAATTCTTGGTTAAAAACTCGTAGGTGTTAGCCTTCGGTATTATTGAAAATGGTCATTCATGGCTATTTTCGGCAAAATGGGGGTTGTGTGGCCATTGATCATCGACCAGAGGCTCATACACCTCACCCCACATATGTTTCCTTGCCATAGATCACATTCTTGGATTTCTGGTGGAGACCATTTCTTGGTCAAAAATCCGTACGTGTTAGCCTTTGGTATTTTTGAAAATGGTCATTCATGGCTATTTTCGACAAAAATGGGGGTTGTGTGGCCATTGATCATCGACCAGACGCTCATACACCTCACCTCACATATGTTTCCTTGCCATAGATCACATTCTTGGATTTCTGGTGGAGACCATTTCTTGGTTAAAAACTCGTACGTGTTAGCCTTCGGTATTATTGAAAATGGTCGTTCATGGCTATTTTCGACAAAAATGGGGGTTGTGTGGCCATTGATCATCGACCAGAGGCTCGTACACCTCACCCCACATATGTTTCCTTGCCATAGA
The DNA here is from genome assembly GCF_902167145.1 of Zea mays. Taxonomy (NCBI): domain Eukaryota; kingdom Viridiplantae; phylum Streptophyta; class Magnoliopsida; order Poales; family Poaceae; genus Zea; species Zea mays. Next base: position 22,578 of record NW_023367225.1, read on the forward strand.
TCACATTCTTGGATTTCTGGTGGAGACCATTTCTTGGTCTAAAATCCGTAGGTGTTAGCCTCTAATATTATTGAAAATGGTCGCTCATGGCTATTTTCAAGGTCGCTCATGGCTATTTTCATAAACAATGGGGGTTGTGTGGCCATTTATCATCGACTAGAGGCTCATAAACCTCACCCCACATATGTTTCCTTGCCATAGATTACATTCTTGGATTTCTGGTGGAAACCATTTCTTGGTTAAAAGCTCGTACGTGTTAGCCTTCGGTATTATTGAAAATGGTCGTTCATGGCTATTTTCGACAAAAATGGGGGTTGTGTGGCCATTGATCATCGATCAGAGGCTCGTACACCTCACCCCACATATGTTTCCTTGCCATAGATCACATTCTTGGATTTCTGGTGGAGACCATTTCTTGGTCTAAAATCCGTAGGTGTTAGCCTCTAATATTATTGAAAATGGTCGCTCATGGCTATTTTCGGCAAAATGGGGGTTGTGTGGCCATTGATCATCGACTAAAGGCTCGTACACCTCACCCCACATATGTTTCCTTGCCATAGATCACATTCTTGGATTTCTGGTGGAGCCCATTTCTTGGTCAAAAATCCGTAGGTGTTAGCCTTCGGTATTATTTAAAATGGTCGTTCATGGCTATTTTCGACAAAAATGGGGGTTGTGTGGCCATTTATCATCGACTAGAGGCTCATAGACCTCACCCCACATATGTTTCCTTGCCATAGATTACATTCTTGGATTTCTGGTGGAAACCTTTTCTTGGTTAAAAACTCGTACGTGTTAGCCTTCGGTATTATTGAAAATGGTCAGTCATGGCTATTTTCGGCAAAATGGGGGTTGTGTGGCCATTGATCGTCGACCAGAGGCTCATACACCTCACCCCACATATGTTTCCTTGTCGTTGATCACATTCTTGGATTTCTGGTGGAGACCATTTCTTGGTCAAAAATCCGTAGGTGTTAGCCTTCGGTATTATTGAAAATGGTCGTTCATGGCTATTTTCGACAAAAATGGGGGTTGTGTGGCCGTTGATCATCGACCAGACGCTCATACACCTCACCCCACATATGTTTCCTTGCCATAGATCACATTCTTGGATTTCTGGTGGAGGCCATTTCTTGGGCAAAAATCCGTAGGTGTTAGCCTTCGGTATTATTGAAAATGGCCGTTCATGGCTATTTTCGACAAAAATGGGGGTTGTGTGGCCATTGATCATCGACCAGACGCTCATACACCTCACCCCACATATGTTTCCTTGCCATAGATCACATTCTTGGATTTCTGGTGGAGACCATTTCTTGGTCTAAAATCCGTAGGTGTTAGCCTTAGGTATTATTGAAAATGGTCGCTCATGGCTATTTTCGACAAAAATGGGGGTTGTGTGGCCATTGATCATCGACCAGATGCTCATACACCTCACCCCACATATGTTTCCTTGCCATAGATCACATTCTTGGATTTCTGGTGGAGACCATTTCTTGGTCTAAAATCCGTAGGTGTTAGCCTCTAGTATTATTGAAAATGGTCGCTCATGGCTATTTTCAAGGTCGCTCATGGCTATTTTCATAAAAAATGGGGGTTGTGTGGCCATTTATCATCGACTAGAGGCTCATAAACCTCACCCCACATATGTTTCCTTGCCATAGATTACATTCTTGGATTTCTGGTGGAAACCATTTGTTGGTTAAAAACTCGTACGTGTTAGCCTTCGGTATTATTGAAAATGGTCATTCATGGCTATTTTCGGCAAAATGGGGGTTGTGTGGCCATTGATCATCGACCAGAGGCTCGTACACCTCACCCCACATATGTTTCCTTGCCATAGATCACATTCTTGGATTTCTGGTGGAGACCATTTCTTGGTCTAAAATCCGTAGGTGTTAGCCTCTAGTATTATTGAAATGGTCGCTCATGGCTATTTTCAAGGTCGCTCATGGCTGTTTTCATAAAAAATGGGGGTTGTGTGGCCATTTATCATCGACTAGAGGCTCATAAACCTCACCCCACATATGTTTCCTTGTCATAGATTACATTCTTGGATTTCTGGTGGAGACCATTTCTTGGTTAAAAACTCGTACGTGTTAGCCTTCGGTATTATTGAAAATGGTCATTCATGGCTATTTTCGGCAAAATGGGGGTTGTGTGGCCATTGATCATCGACCAGAGGCTCATACACCTCGCCCCACATATGTTTCCTTGCCATAGATCACATTCTTGGATTTCTGGTGGAGACCATTTCTTGGTCAAAAATCCGTAGGTGTTAGCCTTCGATATTATTGAAAATGGTCATTCATGGCTATTTTCGACAAAAATGGGGGTTGTGTGGCCATTGATCGCGACCAGAGGCTCATACACCTCACCCCACATATGTTTCCTTGTCGTAGATCACATTCTTGGATTTCTGGTGGAGACCATTTCTTGGTCAAAAATCCGTAGGTGTTAGCCTTCGATATTATTGAAAATGATCGTTCATGGCTATTTTCGACAAAAATGGGGGTTGTGTGACAATTGATCATCGACCAGAGGCTCATACACCTCACCCCACATATGTTTCCTTGCCATAGATCACATTCTTGGATTTCTGGTGGAGACCATTTCTTGGTCAAAAATCCGTAGGTGTTAGCCTTCGGTATTATTGAAAATGGTCGTTCATGGCTATTTTCGACAAAAATGGGGGTTGTGTGGCCATTGATCATCGACCAGAGGCTCATACACCTCACCCCACATATGTTTCCTTGCCATAGATCACATTCTTGGATTTCTCGTGGAGACCATTTCTTGGTCAAAAATCCGTACGTGTTAGCCTCTAGTATTATTGAAAATGGTCGCTCATGGCTATTTTCATAAAAAATGGGGGTTGTGTGGCCATTGATCATCGACCAGAGGCTCATACACCTCACCCCACATATGTTTCCTTGCCATAGATCACATTCTTGGATTTCTGGTGGAGACCATTTCTTGGTTAAAAACTCGTAGGTGTTAGCCTTCGGTATTATTGAAAATGGTCATTCATGGCTATTTTCGGCAAAATGGGGTTTTGTGGCCATTTATCATTGACCAGAGGCTCATAAACCTCACCCCACATATGTTTCCTTGCCATAGATTACATTCTTGGATTTCTGGTGGAGACCATTTCTTGGTTAAAAACTCGTACGTGTTAGCCTTTGGTATTTTTGAAAATGGTCATTCATGGCTATTTTCGACAAAAATGGGGGTTGTGTGGCCATTGATCATCGACCAGACGCTCATACACCTCACCCCACATATGTTTCCTTGCCATAGATCACATTCTTGGATTTATGGTGGAGACCATTTCTTGGTCAAAAATCCGTAGGTGTTAGCCTTCAGTGTCATTGAAAATGGTCGTTCATGGCTATTTTCGACAAAAATTAGGGTTGTGTGGCCATTGATCGTTGACCAGAGGCTAATACACCTCACCCCACATATGTTTCCTTGCCATAGATCACACCATAGATTACATTCTTGGATTTCTGGTGGAAACCTTTCTTGGTTAAAAACTCGTACGTGTTAGCCTTCGGTATTATTGAAAATGGTCATTCATGGCTATTTTCGGCAAAATGGGGGTTGTGTGGCCATTGATCATCGACCAGAGGCTCGTACACCTCACCCCACATATGTTTCCTTGCCATAGATCACATTCTTGGATTTCTGGTGGAGTCCATTTCTTGGTCAAAAATCCGTAGGTGTTAGCCTTTGGTATTTTTGAAAATGGTCATTCATGGCTATTTTCGACAAAAATGGGGGTTGTGTGGCCATTGATCATCGACCAGACGCTCATACACCGCACCCCACATATGTTTCCTTGCCATAGATCACATTCTTGGATTTCTGGTGGAGACCATTTCTTGGTTAAAAACTCGTACGTGTTAGCCTTCGGTATTATTGAAAATGGTCGTTCATGGCTATTTTCGGCAAAATGGGGGTTGTGTGGCCATTGATCTTCCACCATAGGCTCATACACCTCACCCCACATATGTTTCCTTGCCATAGATCACATTCTTGGATTTCTGGTGGAGACCATTTCTTGGTCAAAAATCCGTAGGTGTTAGCCTTCGGTATTATTGAAAATGGTCGTTCATGGCTATTTTCGACAAAATGGGGGTTGTGTGGCCATTGATCATCGACCAGAGGCTCATACACCTCACCCCACATATGTTTCCTTGCCATAGATCACATTCTTGGATTTCTGGTGGAGACCATTTCTTGGTCAAAAATCCGTAGGTGTTAGCCTTCGGTATTATTGAAAATGGTCGTTCATGGCTATTTTCGACAAAAATGGGGGTTGTGTGGCCATTGATCATCGACCAGAGGCTCATACACCTCACCCCACATATGTTTCCTTGCCATAGATCACATTCTTGGATTTTTGGTGGAGACCATTTCTTGGTTAAAAACTCGTAGGTGTTAGCCTTCGGTATTATTGAAAATGGTCATTCATGGCTATTTTCGGCAAAATGGGGGTTGTGTGGCCATTTATCATCGACCAAAGGCTCATACACCTCACCCCACATATGTTTCCTTGCCATAGATTACATTCTTGGATTTCTGGTGGAGACCATTTCTTGGTTAAAAACTCATACGTGTTAGCCTTTGGTATTTTTGAAAATGGTCATTCATGGCTATTTTCGACAAAAATGGGGGTTGTGTGGCCATTGATCATCGATCAGACGCTCATACACCTCACCCCACATATGTTTCCTTGCCATAGATCACATTCTTGGATTTATGGTGGAGACCATTTCTTGGTCAAAAATCCGTAGGTGTTAGCCTTCAGTGTCATTGAAAATGGTCGTTCATGGCTATTTTCGACAAAAATTAGGGTTGTGTGGCCATTGATCGTCGACCAGAGGCTCATACACCTCACCCCACATATGTTTCCTTATCATAGATCACACCATAGATTACATTCTTGGATTTCTGGTGGAAACCATTTCTTGGTTAAAAACTCGTACGTGTTAGCCTTCGGTATTATTGAAAATGGTCACTCATGGCTATTTTCGGCAAAATGGGGGTTGTGTGGCCATTGATCATCGACCAGAGGCTCGTACACCTCACCCCACATATGTTTCCTTGCCATAGATCACATTCTTGGATTTCTGGTGGAGACCATTTCTTGGTCAAAAATCCGTAGGTGTTAGCCTTTAGTATTTTTGAAAATGGTCATTCATGGCTATTTTCGACAAAAATGGGGGTTGTGTGGCCATTGATCATCGACCAGACGCTCATACACCTCACCCCACATATGTTTCCTTGCCATAGATCACATTCCTGGATTTCTGGTGGAGACCATTTCTTGGTTAAAAACTCGTACGTGTTAGCCTTCGGTATTATTGAAAATGGTCGTTCATGGCTATTTTCGGCAAAATGGGGGTTGTGTGGCCATTGATCTTCCACCATAGGCTCATACACCTCACCCCACATATGTTTCCTTGCCATAGATCACATTCTTGGATTTCTGGTGGAGACCATTTCTTGGTCAAAAATCCGTAGGTGTTAGCCTTCGGTATTATTGAAAATGGTCGTTCATGGCTATTTTCGACAAAAATGGGGGTTGTGTGGCCATTGATCATCAACCAGAGGCTCATACACCTCACCCCACATATGTTTCCTTGCCATAGATCACATTCTTGGATTTCTGGTGGAGACCATTTCTTGGTCAAAAATCCGTAGGTGTTAGCCTTCGGTATTTTTGAAAATGGTCATTCATGGCTATTTTCGGCAAAATGGGGGTTGTGTGGCCATTGATCGTCGACCAGAGGCTCGTACACCTCACCCCACATATGTTTCCTTGCCATAGATCAAATGTTCTCCACCATAAATCCAAGAATGTGATCTATGGCAAGGAAACATATGTGTAGTGAGGTGTATGAGCCTCTGGTCGAAGATCAATGGTCTCCACCAGAAATCCAAGAATGTGATCTATGGCAAAGAAACATATGTGGGGTGAGGTGTATGAGCCTCTGGTCGATGATCAATGGCCACACAACCCCCATTTTGTCGAAAATAGCCATGAATGACCATTTTCAATAATACCGAAGGCTAACACGTACGAGTTTTTAACCAAGAAATGGTTTCCACCAGAAATCCAAGAATGTAATATATGGCAAGGAAACATATGTGGGGTGAAGTGTACGAGCCTCTGGTCGATGATCAATGGCCACACAACCCCCATTTTTTATGAAAATAGCCATGAGCGACCATTTTCAATAATACTAGAGGCTAACACCTACGGATTTTAGACCAAGAAATGGTTGATAGTCGCCTAGAGGGGGGGGTGAATAGGGCGAAACTGAAATTTACAAATATAAACACAACTACAAGCCGGGTTAGCGTTAGAAATATGAAACCGAGTCCGCGAGAGAGGGTGGAAAACAAATCGCAAGCAAATGAAGAGTGTGACACGCGGATTTGTTTTACCGAGGTTCGGTTCTCTCAAACCTACTCCACGTTGAGGAGGCCACAAAGGCCGGGTCTCTTTCAACCCTTCCCTCTCTCAAACGATCCCACGGATCGAGTGAGCTTTCTCTTCTCAATCACTTGGAACACAAAGTACCCACAAGGACCACCACAAGTTTGGTGTCTCTTGCCTCAATTACAAGTGAGTTTGATCGCAATGAAGGAATCAAGAAAGAAGAAAGCAATCCAAGCGCAAGAGCTCGAAAGAACACAAGCAAATCTCTCTCTCTAGTCACTAGGGCGTTGTGTGGAATTTGGAGAGGATTTGATCTCTTTGGTGTGTCTAGAATTGAATGCTAGAGCTCTTGTAAGTAGTTGGGAAGTGGAAAACTTGGATGCAATGAATGGTTGGGTGGTTGGGGTATTTATAGCCCCAACCACCAAAATAACCGTTGGTGGAGGCTGTCTGTTCGATGGCGCACCGGACATGTCCGGTGCCCCTGCCACGTCACCAGTGCCGTTGGAATCTGACCGTTGGAGTTCTGACTTCTGGGCCCGCCTCGATGTCCGGTGGCGCACCGGACATGCACTGTTCACTGTCCGGTGCGCCGGCATGGGCGACTCTGACTTCTGCGCGCGCTGCGCGTGCATTAAATGCATCGCAGGTAGCCGTTGGCGCCGAAGTAGCCGTTGCTCCGTGGATGCACCGGACAGTCCGGTGAATTATAGCGGAGCAGCCGCTCTGATTTCCCGAGGCTGGCGAGTTCCTGAGCCGCGTCCCGTTGGAGCACCGGACACTGTCCGGTGTACACCGGACAGTCCGGTGAATTATAGCGCGCCGGCTCTGGAGAATTCCCGAAGGCGACGAGTTCGCGTTGAAGTCCTTTGGTGCACCGGACACTGTCCAGTGGTGCACCGGACAGTCCGGTGCGCCAGACCAGAGGAGCCTTCGGTTGCTCCTTTGCTCTTTTGTTGAACCCAACACTTGGTCTTTTTATTGGCTAAGTGTGAACCTTTTGCACCTGTATAACTTATACACTAGAACAAACTAGTTAGTCCAAAGATTTGTGTTGGGCAATTCAACCACCAAAATTATATAGGAACTAGGTGTAAGCCTAATTCCCTTTCAATCTCCCCCTTTTTGGTGATTGATGCCAACACAAACCAAAGCAAATATAGAAGTGCATAATTGTACTAGTTTGCATAATATAAGTGCAAAGGTTGCTTGGAATTGAGCCAATATAAATACTTACAAGATATGCATGGATTGTTTCTTCATTTTTAACATTTTGGACCACGCTTGCACCACATGTTTTGTTTTTGCAAAATCTTTTCTAAATCTTTTCAAAGTTCTTTTGCAAATAGTCAAGGGTAAATGAATAAGAGTTTGCAAAGCATTTTCAAGATTTGAAATTTTCTCCCCCTGTTCCAAATGCTTTTCCTTTGACTAAACAAAACTCCCCCTAAATAAAATCTCCTCTTAGTGTTCAAGAGGGTTTTGATGAAACAATTTTGAAATACTACTTTCTCCCCTTTTTGAACACATTAAGATACCAAATTGACAATTGGAAATTACATTTTAAAATTAGGTGGTGGTGCGGTCCTTTTGCTTTGGGCTAATACTTCCTCCCCCTTTGGCATGAATCGCCAAAAACGGAGTCATTAGAGCCCTTCAAATAACTTTCTCCTCCCTTGGTCATAAATAAAAGAGTGAAGATTATACCAAAGTAGGAGTCCTTTTGTTTTGCTCTCTCCCCCAAGGATAGAGAGCGGCTCGGAGTGACGGCGAAGGATGAGTTGACGGAGTGGAAGCCTTTGTCTTCGCCGAAGACTCCAATGCCCTTTCAATGCACCTATGACTTGATTTGAAGTAGACTTGAAAACACATTAGTCATAGCATATGAAAGAGACATGATCAAAGGTATATTCATGAGCTATGTGTGCAAGTTAGCAATAGAAATTTCTAGAATCAAGAATATTGAGCTCATGCCTAAGTTTGGTAAAAGTTTGTTCATCAAGTGGTTTGGTAAAGATATCGGCTAATTGATCTTTAGTATTAATGTATGCAATCTCAATATATCCCTTTTGTTGGTGATCCCTAAGAAAATGATACCGAATGGCTATGTGCTTAGTGCGGCTATGCTCGACTGGATTGTCGGCCATTTTGATTGCACTCTCATTATCACATAGCAAAGGGACTTTGGTTAATTTGTAACCGTAGTCCCGCAGGGTTTGCCTCATCCAAAGCAATTGCGCGCAACAATGACCTGCAGCAATGTACTCGGCTTCGGCGGTTGAAAGAGCGACCGAATTTTGCTTCTTTGAGGCCCAAGACACCAAGGATCTTCCCAAGAACTGGCAAGTCCCTGATGTGCTCTTTCTATTAATCTTACACCCCGCCCAATCGGCATCCGAATAACCAATTAAATCAAAAGTGGATCCCCGAGGGTACCAAAGCCCAAACTTAGGAGTATAAGCTAAATATCTCAAGATTCGTTTTACGGTCGTAAGGTGGGATTCCTTAGGGTCGGATTGGAATCTTGCACACATGCAAAGGGAAAGCATAATGTCCGGTCGAGATGCACATAAATAGAGTAATGAACCTATCATCGACCGGTATACCTTTTGATCCACGGACTTACCTCCCGTGTCGAGGTCGAGATGCCCATTAGTTCCCATGGGTGTCTTGATGGGTTTGGCATCCTTCATCCCAAACTTGGTCAGAATGTCTTGAGTGTACTTTGTTTGGCTGATGAAGGTGCCCTCTTGGAGTTGTTTGACTTGGAATCCTAGAAAATACTTCAACTCCCCCATCATCAACATCTCGAACTTTTGTGTCATGATCCTACTAAATTCTTCACAAGTAGATTCGTTAGTAGACCCAAATATGATATCATCAACATAAATTTGGCATACAAACAAATCATTGTCAAGAGTTTTAGTGAATAGAGTAGGATCGGCTTTTCCGACTTTGAAGCCATTAGCAATAAGGAAATCCCTAAGGCATTCATACCATGCTCTTGGGGCTTGCTTGAGCCCGTAAAGCGCCTTAGAGAGCTTATAGACATGGTTAGGATACTCACTGTCTTCAAAGCCGGGAGGTTGCTCAACATAGACCTCTTCCTTGATTGGTCCATTGAGGAAGGCACTTTTCACGTCCATTTGATAAAGCTTAAAGCCATGGTAAGTAGCATAGGCTAATAATATACGAATTGACTCAAGCCTAGCTACGGGTGCATAGGTTTCACCGAAATCCAAACCTTTGACTTGGGAGTATCCCTTGGCCACAAGTCGAGCTTTGTTCCTTATCACCACACCATGCTCGTCTTGCTTGTTGTGGAAGACCCATTTGGTTCCTACAACATTTTGGTTAGGACGTGGAACTAAATGTCATACCTCATTCCTAGTGAAGTTGTTGAGCTCTTCTTGCATCGCCACCACCCAATCCGAATCTTGTAGTGCTTCCTCTACCCTGTGTGGCTCAATAGAGGAAACAAACGAGTAATGTTCACAAAAATGTGCAACACGAGATCTAGTAGTTACCCCCTTATGAATGTCGCCGAGGATGGTGTCGACGGGGTGATCTCGTTGGATTGCTTGGTGGACTCTTGGGTGTGGCGGCCTTTGTTCCTCTTCCTCCTTGTCTTCCTCATTTGCATCTCCCCCTTGATCATTGCCATCATCTTGAGGTGGCTCAATTGCTTGATCTTCTACTTCATCAACTTGAGCCTCATCCTCATTTTGAGTTGGTGGAGATGCTCGCGTGGAGGAGGATGGTTGATCTTGTGCTTTTGGAAGCTCTTCGGATTCCTTAGGACACACATCCCCAATGGACATGTTCCTTAGCGCGATGCACGGAGCCTCTTCATCACCTATCTCATCAAGATCAACTTGCTCTACTTGAGAGCCGTTAGTTTCATCAAACACAACGTCACATGAGACTTCAACTAGTCCAGTGGACTTGTTAAAGACCCTATATGCCCTTGTGTTTGAGTCATAACCAAGTAAAAAGCCTTCCACAGTCTTAGGAGCAAATTTAGATTTTCTACCTCTTTTAATAAGAATAAAGCATTTGCTACCAAAGACTCTAAAATATGAAATGTTGGGCTTTTTACCGGTTAGGAGTTCATATGATGTCTTCTTGAGGATTCGGTGTAGATACAACCGGTTGATGGCGTAGCAAGCGGTGTTGACCGCCTCGGCCCAAAACCGATCCGAAGTCTTGTACTCATCAAGCATGGTCCTTGCCATGTCTAATAGAGTTCGATTCTTCCTCTCCACTACACCATTTTGTTGTGGGGTGTAGGGAGAAGAGAACTCATGCTTGATGCCCTCTTCCTCAAGAAAGCCTTCGATTTGAGAGTTCTTGAACTCTGTCCCGTTGTCGCTTCTTATTTTCTTGATCCTTAAGCCAAACTCATTTTGAGCCCGTCTCAAGAATCCCTTTAAGGTCTCTTGGGTTTGAGATTTTTCCTGTAAAAAGAATACCCAAGTGAAGCGAGAATAATCATCCACTATTACAAGACAATACTTACTCCCGCCGATGCTTATGTAAGCAATCGGGCCGAATAGGTCCATGTGTAGGAGCTCCAGTGGTCTTTCGGTCGTCATCATGTTCTTGTGTGGATGATGGGCTCCAACTTGCTTTCCTGCCTGACATGCACTACAAATCCTGTCTTTCTCAAAATGAACATTTGTTAGTCCTAAAATGTGTTCTCCCTTTAGAAGCTTATGAAGATTCTTCATCCCAACATGGGCTAGTCGGCGGTGCCAGAGCCAACCCATGTTAGTCTTAGCAATTAAGCATGTGTCGAGTTCAGCTCTATCAAAATCTACTAAGTATAGCTGACCCTCTAACACACCCTTAAATGCTATTGAATCATCACTTCTTCTAAAGACAGTGACACCTACATGAGTAAATAGACAGTTGTAGCCCATTTGACATAATTGTGAAACGGAAAGCAAATTGTAATCTAAAGAATCTACAAGAAAAACATTGGAAATTGAATGGTCAGGAGATATAGCAATTTTACCAAGACCTTTGACCAAACCTTGATTTCCATCCCCGAATGTGATAGCTCGTTGGGGATCTTGGTTTTTCTCATAGGAGGAGAACATCCTTTTCTCCACTGTCATATGGTTTGTGCACCCGCTGTCGAGTATCCAACTTGAGCCCCCGGATGCATAAACCTACAAAACAATTTTAGTTCTTGACTTTAGGTACCCAAACGGTTTTGGGTCCTTTGGCATTAGAAACAAGAACTTTGGGTATCCAATCACAAGTCTTTGACCCCTTGTGTTTGCCCCCAACAAACTTGGCAACTACCTTGCCGGATTTGTTAGTCAAAACATAAGATGCATCAAAAGTTTTAAAAGAAATATCATGATCATTTGATGCAATAGGATTTTTCTTCTTAGGCAACTTAGCACGGGTTGGTTGCCTAGAGCTAGATGTCTCACCCTTATACATAAAAGCATGATTAGGGCCAGAGTGAGACTTTCTAGAGTGAATTCTCCTAATTTTGTCCTCGGGATAACCGACAGGGTATAAAATGTAACCCTCGTTATCCTGAGGCATGGGAGCCTTGCCCTTAACAAAGTTGGACAATCTTTTAGGAGGGGCATTAAGTTTGACATTGTCTCCCCTTTGAAAGCCAATGCCATCCTTGATGCCCGGGCGTCTCCCATTATAGAGCATACTTCTAGCAAATTTAAACTTTTCATTTTCTAAGTTATGCTCGACAATTTTAGCATCTAATTTTGCTATATGATCATTTTGTTGTTTAATCAAAATCATGTGATCATGAATAGCATCAACATCAATATCTCTACATCTAGTACAAATAGTGACATGCTCAATGGTAGATGTAGATGGTTTGCAAGAATTAAGTTCAACAATCTTAGCACGTAATATATCATTCTTATCTCTAAGATCGGAAATTGTAACTTTGCAAACATCAAAATCTTTAGCCTTAGCAGTCAAGTTTTCATTTTCTAATCTAAGGCTAGCAAGAGATACATTCAATTCTTCAATCTTAGCAAGTAAATCATCATTATTGTTTCTAAGATTGGGAATTGAAATATCACAAACATGAGAATCAACCTTAGCATTTAAACTAGCATTTTCATTTCTAAGGTTGTCAATCATCTCATGGCAAGTGCTTAGCTCACTAGATAGTTTTTGACATTTTTCTACTTCTAGAGCATAAGCATTTTTAACCTTAACATGCTTCTTATTTTCTTTAATAAGGAAGTCCTCTTGAGTGTCCAAGAGATCATCCTTTTCATGAATGGCACTAATCAATTCATTAAGTTTTTCCTTTTGTTGCATGTTGAGGTTAGCAAAAAGAGATCGCAAATTATCCTCCTCATCACTAGCATTATCATCATTAGAAGACTCATATTTAGTGGAGGAGTTAGATTTAACCTTCTTCCGTTTGCCGTCCTTTGCCATGAGGCACTTGTGGCCGACGTTGGGGAAGAGGAGTCCCTTGGTGACGGCGATGTTGGCGGCGTCCTCGTCGTCGGAGGAGTCGCTTGAGCTCTCGTCGGAGTCCCACTCCCGACAAACATGGGCATCGCCGCCCTTCTTCTTGTAGTACCTCTTCTTTTCTCTCCTCTTGCCCTTCTTGTCGTTATCCCTGCCACTGTCACTTGATAATGGACATTTTGCAATAAAGTGACCGGGCTTACCACACTTGTAGCAAACTTTCTTGGAGCGGGACTTGTAGTCTTTCCCCCTCCTTTGCTTGAGGATTTGGCGGAAGCTCTTGATGACGAGCGCCATTTCCTCATTGTCGAGCTTGGAGGCGTCGATTGGTTGTCTACTTGGTGTAGACTCCTCCTTCTTTTCCTCTGTCGCCTTGAATGCGACGGGTTGAGCTTCGGATGTGGAGGGATCATCAAGCTCGTTGAGCTCCCTCGAGCCTTCGATCATGCACTCAAAACTTACAAAATTCCCGATAACTTCCTCTGGGGTCATTTTAGTATATCTAGGATTACCACGAATTAATTGAACTTGAGTGGGGTTAAGGAAAATGAGAGATCTTAGAATAACCTTAACCACTTCGTGGTCGTCCCACTTCTTGCTCCCGAGGTTGCGCACTTGGTTCACCAAGGTCTTGAGCCGGTTGTACATGTGTTGTGGCTCTTCCCCTTTGCGAAGCCAGAACCGACCGAGCTCCCCCTCGATCGTTTCCCGCTTGGTGATCTTTGTGAGCTCATCTCCCTCGTGCGCGGTTTTGAGCACATCCCAAACCTCCTTAGCGCTCTTCAACCCTTGAACTTTGTTATACTCCTCTCTACTTAAAGAGGCGAGGAGTATTGTTGTTTCTTGAGAGTTGAAGTGCTCGATTTGGGCCACCTCATCCTCATCATAGTCTTCATCCCCTACGGACGGTACCTGTGCACCAAACTCAACAACATCCCATATACTTTTGTGGAGCGAGGTTAGATGAAATCGCATTAAATCGCTCCACCTAGCGTAATATTCACCATCAAAAGTTGGTGGTTTGCCTAATGGGACGGAAAGTAAAGGTGTATGTTTAGAAATGCGAGGGTAGCTTAGGGGAATCTTACTATACTTCTTACGCTCTTGGCGTTTAGAAGTGACGGACGCCGCGTCGGAGCCGGAGGTGGATGTTGATGAAGTGTCGGTCTCGTAGTAGACGACTTTCCTCATCCTCTTGTGCTTGTCCCCACTCCGATGCGGCTTGTGAGAGGAAGATTTCTCCTTCTTCTCTTTGTGGTGAGAAGAAGATTTCTTCTCCTTCCCTTTGTTGGAGGAGCTCTTCTTCTTCTCCTTCCTCTTAGTGCGGGACTCTTCCGATGAAGTGCTCCCGTGGCTTGTAGTAGGCTTTTCGCCGGTCTCCATCTCCTTCTTGGCGTGATCTCCCGACATTACTTCGAGCGGTTAGGCTCTAATGAAGAACCTGGCTTTGATACCAATTGATAGTCGCCTAGAGGGGGGGGGGGGTGAATAGGGCGAAACTGAAATTTACAAATATAAACACAACTACAAGCCGGGTTAGCGTTAGAAATATGAAACCGAGTCCGCGAGAGAGGGTGGAAAACAAATCGCAAGCAAATGAAGAGTGTGACACGCGGATTTGTTTTACCGAGGTTCGGTACTCTCAAACCTACTCCCCGTTGAGGAGGCCACAAAGGTCGGGTCTCTTTCAACCCTTCCCTCTCTCAAACGATCCCACGGATCGAGTGAGCTTTCTCTTCTCAATCACTTGGAACACAAAGTTCGCACAAGGACCACCACAAGTTTGGTGTCTCTTGCCTCAATTACAAGTGAGTTTGATCGCAATGAAGGAATCAAGAAAGAAGAAAGCAATCCAAGCGCAAGAGCTCGAAAGAACACAAGCAAATCTCTCTCTCTAGTCACTAGGGCGTTGTGTGGAATTTGGAGAGGATTTGATCTCTTTGGTGTGTCTAGAATTGAATGCTAGAGCTCTTGTAAGTAGTTGGGAAGTGGAAAACTTGGATGCAATGAATGGTTGGGTGGTTGGGGTATTTATAGCCCCAACCACCAAAATAACCGTTGGTGGAGGCTGTCTGTTCGATGGCGCACCGGACAGTCCGGTGCACACCGGACATGTCCGGTGCCCCTGCCACGTCACCAGTGCCGTTGGAATCTGACCGTTGGAGTTCTGACTTCTGGGCCCGCCTCGATGTCCGGTGGCGCACCGGACATGCACTGTTCACTGTCCGGTGCGCCGGCATGGGCGACTCTGACTTCTGCGCGCGCTGCGCGCGCATTAAATGCATCGCAGGTAGCCGTTGGCGCCGAAGTAGCCTTTGCTCCGTGGATGCACCGGACAGTCCGGTGCACACCGGACATGTCCGATGAATTATAGCGGAGCAGCCGCTCTGATTTCCCGAGGCTGGCGAGTTCCTGAGCTGCGTCCCGTTGGAGCACCGGACACCGTCCGGTGTACACCGGACAGTCCGGTGAATTATAGCGCGCCGGCTCTGGAGAATTCCCGAAGGCGACGAGTTCGCGTTGAAGTCCTCTGGTGCACCGGACACTGTCTGGTGGTGCACCGGACAGTCCGGTGCGCCAGACCAGAGGAGCCTTCGGTTGCTCCTTTGCTCTTTTGTTGAACCCAACACTTGGTCTTTTTATTGGCTAAGTGTGAACCTTTTGCACCTGTATAACTTATACACTAGAACAAACTAGTTAGTCCAAAGATTTGTGTTGGGCAATTCAACCACCAAAATTATATAGGAACTAGGTGTAAGCCTAATTCCCATTCAATGGTCTCCACCAGAAATCCAAGAATGTGATCTATGGCAAGGAAACATATGTGGGGTGAGGTGTATGAGCGTCTGGTCGATGATCAATGGCCACACAACCCCCATTTTTGTCGAAAATAGCCATGAATGACCATTTTCAATAATACCGAAGGCTAACACCTACGGATTTTTGAGCAAGAAATGGTCTCCACCAGAAATCCAAGAATGTGATCTATGGCAAGGAAACATATGTGGGGTGAGGTGTATGAGCCTCTGGTCGATGATCAATGGCCACACAACCCCCATTTTGCCGAAAATAGCCATGAATGACCATTTACAATAATACCGAAGGCTAACACGTACGAGTTTTTAACCAAGAAATGGTCTCCACGAGAAATCCAAGATTATGATCTATGGCAAGAAAACATATGTGGGGTGAAGTGTACGAGCCTCTGGTTGATGATCAATGGCAACACAACCCCCATTTTTGTCGAAAATAGCCATGAGCGACCATTTTCAATAATACTAGAGGCTAACACCTACGGATTTTAGACCAAGAAATGGTCTCCACCAGAAATCCAAGAATGTGATCTACGACAAGGAAACATATGTGGGGTGAGGTGTATGAGCCTCTAGTCGATGATCAATGGCCACACAACTCCCATTTTGCCGAAAATAGCCATGAATGACCGTTTTCAATAATATCAAGGCTAACACCTACGGATTTTTGACCAAGAAATGGTCTCCACAAGAAATCCAAGAATGTGATCTATGGCAAGGAAACATATGTGGGGTGAGGTGTATGAGCCTCTGGTCGATGATAAATGGCCACACAACCCCCATTTTTTTATGAAAATAGCCATGAGCGACCTTGAAAATAGCCATGAGCGACCATTTTCAATAATACTAGAGGCTAACACCTACGGATTTTAGACCAAAAAATGGTCTCCACCAGAAATCCAAGAATGTGATCTATGGCAAGGAAACATATGTGTAGTGAGGTGTATGAGCCTCTAGTCGATGATCAATGGCCACACAACCCCCATTTTTGTCGAAAATAGCCATGAATGACCATTTTCAATAATACCGAAGGCTAACAGCGACCATTTTCAATAATACTAGAGGCTAAGACCTACGGATTTTTGACCAAGAAATGGTCTCCACCAGAAATCCAAGAATGTGATCTATGGCAAGGAAACATATGTGGGGTGAGGTTTATGAGCCTCTAGTCGATGATAAATGGCCACACAACCCCCATTTTTTATTAGCCTCTGGTCGATGATCAATGGCCACACAACCCCCATTTTTGTCGAAAATAGCCATGAATGACCATTTACAATAATACCGAAGGCTAACACCTACGGATTTTTGACCAAGAAATGGTCTCCACCAGAAATCCAAGAATGTGATCTATGGCAAGGAAACATATGTGGGGTGAGGTGTATGAGCCTATGGTCGATGATCAATGGCCACACAACCCCCATTTTGCCGAAAATAGCCATGAATGACCATTTTCAATAATACCGAAGGCTAAGACCTACGGATTTTTGACCA
Organism: Zea mays; assembly: GCF_902167145.1. Classification (NCBI taxonomy): domain Eukaryota; kingdom Viridiplantae; phylum Streptophyta; class Magnoliopsida; order Poales; family Poaceae; genus Zea; species Zea mays. The sequence goes on from NW_023367225.1 coordinate 39,807, forward strand.
AGAAATGGTCTCCACCAGAAATCCAAGAATGTGATCTATGGCAAGGAAACATATGTGGGGTGAGGTGTATGAGCCTCTGGTCGATGATCAATGGCCACACAACCCCCATTTTTGTCGAAAATAGCCATGAACGACCATTTTCAATAATACCGAAGGCTAACACCTACGGATTTTTAACCAAGAAATGGGGGTTGTGTGGCCATTGATCATCGACCAGACGCTCATACACTTCACCCCACATATGTTACCTTGCCATAGATCACATTCTTGGATTTCTGGTGGAGACCATTTCTTGGTCAAAAATCCGTAGGTGTTAGCCTTCGGTATTATTGTAAATGGTCATTCATGGCTATTTTCGACAAAATGGGGGTTGTGTGGCCATTGATCATCGACCAGAGGCTCATACACCTCACCCCACATATGTTTCCTTGCCATAGATCACATTCTTGGATTTCTGGTGGAGACCATTTCTTGGTCAAAAATCCGTAGGTCTTAGCCTCTAGTATTATTGAAAATGGCCGCTCATTGCTATTTTCGACAAAAATGGGGGTTGTGTGGCCATTGATCATCGACCAAACGCTCATACACCTCACCCCACATATGTTTCCTTGCCATAGAATGACCATTTACAATAATACCAAAGGCTAACACCTACGGATTTTTGACCAAGAAATGGTCTCCACCAGAAATCCAAGAATGTGATCTATGGCAAGGAAAGATATGTGGGGTGAGGTGTATGAGCCTCTAGTCGATGATCAATGGCCACACAACCCCCATTTTTGTCGAAAATAGCCATGAATGACCATTTTCAATAATACTGAAGGCTAACACGTACGAGTTTTTAACCAAGAAATGGTTTCCACCATAAATCCAAGAATGTAATCTATGGTGTGATCTATGGCAAGGAAACATATGTGGGGTGAGGTGTATGAGCCTCTGGTCGACGATCAATGGCCACACAACCCTAATTTTTGTCGAAAATAGCCATGAACGACCATTTTCAATGACACTGAAGGCTAACACCTACGGATTTTTGACCAAGAAATGGTCTCCACCATAAATCCAAGAATGTGATCTATGGCAAGGAAACATATGTGGGGTGAGGTGTATGAGCGTCTGGTCGATGATCAATGGCCACACAACCCCATTTTTGTCGAAAATAGCCATGAATGACCATTTTCAAAAATACCGGAGGCTAACACATTCGGATTTTTGACCAAGAAATGGTCTCCACCAGAAATCCAAGAATGTGATCTATGGCAAGGAAACATATGTGGGGTGAGGTGTATGAGCCTCTGGTCGACGATCAATGGCCACACAACCCCCATTTTTTATGAAAATAGCCATGAGCGACCTTGAAAATAGCAATGAGAGACCTTGAAAATAGCCATGAACGACCATTTTCAATAATACCGAAGGCTAACACGTACGAATTTTTAACCAAGAAATGGTTTCCACCAGAAATCCAAGAATGTAATCTATGGCAAGGAAACATATGTGGGGTGAGGTTTATGAGCCTCTAGTCGATGATAAATGGCCACACAACCCCCATTTTTTATGAAAATAGCCATGAGCGACCTTGGAAAATAGCCATGAGCGACCATTTTCAATAATACTAGAGGCTAACACCTACAGATTTTAGACCAAGAAATGGTCTCCACCAGAAATCCAAGAATGTGATCTATGGCAAGGAAACATATGTGTAGTGAGGTGTATGAGCCTCTAGTCGATGATCAATGGCCACACAACCCCCATTTTTGTCGAAAATAGCCATGAATGACCATTTTCAATAATACTGAAGGCTAACAGCGACCATTTTCAATAATACTAGAGGCTAAGACCTACGGATTTTTGTCCAAGAAATGGTCTCCACCAGAAATCCAAGAATGTGATCTATGGCAAGGAAACATATGTGGGGTGAGGTTTATGAGCCTCTAGTCGATGATAAATGGCCACACAACCCCCATTTTTTATGAGCCTCTGGTCGATGATTAATGGCCACACAACCCCCATTTTTGTCGAAAATAGCCATGAATGACCATTTACAATAATACCGAAGGCTAACACCTACGGATTTTTGACCAAGAAATGGTCTCCACCAGAAATCCAAGAATGTGATCTATGGCAAGGAAACATATGTGGGGTGAGGTGTATGAGCCTATGGTCGATGATCAATGGCCACACAACCCCCATTTTGCCGAAAATAGCCATGAATGACCATTTTCAATAATACCAAAGGCTAAGACCTACGAATTTTTGACCAAGAAATGGTCTCCACCAGAAATCCAAGAATGTGATCTATGGCAAGGAAACATATGTGGGGTGAGGTGTATGAGCCTCTGGTCGATGATCAATGGCCACACAACCCCCATTTTGTCGAAAATAGCCATGAACGACCATTTTCAATAATACCGAAGGCTAACACCTACGGATTTTGGACCAAGAAATGGTCTCCACCAGAAATCCAAGAATGTGATCTATGGCAAGGAAACATATGTGGGGTGAGGTGTATGAGCCTCTGGTCGACGATCAATGGCCACACAACCCTAATTTTTGTCGAAAATAGCCATGAACGACCATTTTCAATGACACTGAAGGCTAACACCTACAAATTTTTGACCAAGAAATGGTCTCCACCATAAATCCAAGAATGTGATCTATGGCAAGGAAACATATGTGGGGTGAGGTGTATGAGCCTCTAGTCGACGATCAATGGCCGCACAACCCCCATTTTGCCGAAAATAGCCATGAACGACCATTTTCAAAAATACCAAAGGCTAACACCTACGGATTTTTGACCAAAAAATGGTCTCCACCAGAAATCCAAGAATGTGATCTATGGCAAGGAAACATATGTGGGGTGAGGTGTACAAGCCTCTGGTCGATGATCAATGGCCACAGAACCCCCATTTTGCCGAAAATAGCCATGAATGACCATTTACAATAATACCAAAGGCTAACACCTACGGATTTTTGACCAAGAAATGGTCTCCACCAGAAATCCAAGAATGTGATCTATGGCAAGGAAACATATGTGGGGTGAGGTGTATGAGCCTCTAGTCGATGATCAATGGCCACACAACCCCCATTTTTGTCAAAAATAGCCATGAACGACCATTTTCAATAATACCGAAGGCTAACACCTACGGATTTTTGACCAAGAAATGGTCCATTTTGCCGAAAATAGCCATGAATGACCATTTAAAATAATACCGAAGGCTAACACCTACGGATTTTTGACCAAGAAATGGTCTCCACCAGAAATCCAAGAATGTGATCTATGGCAAGGAAACATATGTGGGGTGAGATTTATGAGCCTCTAGTCGATGATAAATGGCCACACAACTCCCATTTTTTTATGAAAATAGCCATGAGCGACCATTTTCAATAATATTAGAGGCTAAGACCTACGGATTTTTGACCAAGAAATGGTCTCCACCAGAAATCCAAGAATGTGATCTACGACAAGGAACATATGTGGGGTGAGGTGTATGAGCGTCTGGTCGATGATCAATGGCCACACAACCCCCATTTTTGTCGAAAATAGCCATGAACGACCATTTTCAATAATACAGAAGGCTAACAACCTACGGATTTTTGACCAAGAAATCGTCTCCACCAGAAATCCAAGAATGTGATCTATGGCAAGGAAACATATGTGTAGTGAGGTGTACGAGCCTCTGGTCGATGATCAATGGC
>NW_023367226.1:0-43361 GCF_902167145.1 Zea mays
GTGTATGAGCCTCTAGTCGATGATCAATGGCCACACAACCCCCATTTTTGTCGAAAATAGCCATGAATGACCATTTTCAAAAATACCAAAGGCTAACACGTACGGATTTTTGACCAAGAAATGGTCTCCACCAGAAATCCAAGAATGTGATCTATGGCAAGGAAACATATGTGGGGTGAGGTGTATGAGCCTCTGGTCGATGATCAATTGCCACACAACCCCCATTTTGTCGAAAATAGCCATGAACGACCATTTTCAATAATACCGAAGGCTAACACCTACGGATTTTTGACCAAGAAATGGTCTCCACCAGAAATCCAAGAATGTGATCTACGACAAGGAAACATATGTGGGGTGAGGTGTATGAGCCTCTGGTCGACGATCAATGGCCACACAACCCCCATTTTGCCGAAAATAGCCATGAATGACCATTTTCAATAATACCGAAGGCTAACACGTACGAGTTTTTAACAAAGAAATGGTTTCCACCAGAAATTCAAGAATGTAATCTATGGCAAGGAAACATATGTGGGATGAGGTCTATGAGCCTCTAGATGATGATAAATGGCCACACAACCCCCATTTTTTATGAAAATAGCCATGAGCGACCTTGAAAATAGCCATGAGCGACCATTTTCAATAATACTAGAGGCTAACACCTACGGATTTTAGACCAAGAAATGGTCTCCACCAGAAATCCTAGAATGTGATCTATTGCAAGGAAACATATGGGGGGTGAGGTGGACGAGCCTCTGGTCGATGATCAATGGCCACACAACCCCCATTTTTGTCGAAAATAGCCATGAACGATCATTTACAATAATACCGAAGGCTAACACCTACGGATTTTTGACCAAGAAATGGTCTCCACCAGAAATCCAAGAATGTGATCTATGGCAAGGAAACATATGTGGGGTGAGGTTTATGAGCCTCTAGTCGATGATAAATGGCCACACAACCCCCATTTTTTTTGAAAATAGCCATGAGCGACCTTGAAAATAGCCATGAGCGACCATTTTCAATAATACTAGAGGCTAACACCTACGGATTTTAGACCAAGAAATGGTCTCCACCAGAAATCCAAGAATGTGATCTATGGCAAGGAAACATATGTGGGGTGAGGTGTATGAGCGTCTGGTCGATGATCAATGGCCACACAACCCCCATTTTTGTCGAAAATAGCCATGAACGACCATTTTCAATAATACCGAAGGCTAACACCTATGGATTTTTGACCAAGAAATGGTCTCCACCAGAAATCCAAGAATGTGATCTATGGCAAGGAAACATATGTGGGGTGAGGTGTATGAGCCTCTGGTCGATGATCATTGGCCACACAACCCCCATTTTTGTCGAAAATAGCCATGAACGACCATTTTCAATAATATCGAAGGCTAACACCTACGAATTTTTGACCAAGAAATGGTCTCCACCAGAAATCCAAGAATGTGATCTACGACAAGGAAACATATGTGGGGTGAGGTGTATGAGCCTCTGGTCGACGATCAATGGCCACACAACCCCCATTTTGCCGAAAATAGCCATGAATGACCATTTTCAATAATATCGAAGGCTAACACCTACGGATTTTTGACCAAGAAATGGTCTCCACCAGAAATCCAAGAATGTGATCTACGACAAGGAAACATATGTGGGGTGAGGTGTATGAGCCTCTGGTCGACGATCAATGGCCACACAACCCCCATTTTGCCGAAAATAGCCATGAATGACCATTTTCAATAATACCGAAGGCTAACACGTACGAGTTTTTAACCAAGAAATGGTTTCCACCAGAAATCCAAGAATGTAATCTATGGCAAGGAAACATATGTGGGGTGAGGTGTATGAGCCTCTAGTCGATGATAAATGGCCACACAACCCCCATTTTTTATGAAAATAGCCATGAGCGACCTTGAAAATAGCCATGAGCGACCATTTTCAATAATACTAGAGGCTAACACCTACGGATTTTGGACCAAGAAAAGGTCTCCACCAGAAATCCAAGAATGTGATCTATGGCAAGGAAACATATGTGGGGTGAGGTGTATGAGCGTCTGGTCGATGATCAATGGCCACACAACCCCCATTTTTGTCGAAAATAGCCATGAACGACCATTTTCAATAATACCGAAGGCTAACACCTACGGATTTTTGACCAAGAAATGGTCTCCACCAGAAATCCAAGAATGTGATCTATGGCAAGGAAACATATGTGGGGTGAGGTGTATGAGCCTCTAGTCGATGATTAATGGCCACACAACCCCCATTTTTGTCGAAAATAGCCATGAATGACCATTTTCAAAAATACCAAAGGCTAACACGTACGGATTTTTGACCAAGAAATGGTCTCCACCAGAAATCCAAGAATGTGATCTATGGCAAGGAAACATATGTGGGGTAGGTGTACGAGCCTCTGGTCGATGATCAATGGCCACACAACCCCCATTTTTGTCGAAAATAGCCATGAATGACCATTTTCAATAATACCGAAGGCTAACACGTACGAGTTTTTAACCAAGAAATGGTTTCCACCAGAAATCCAAGAATGTAATCTATGGCAAGGAAACATATGTGGGGTGAGGTGTATGAGCCTCTGGTCGATGATCAATGGCCACACAGCCCCCATTTTTTATGAAAATAGCCATGAGCGACCATTTTCAATAATACTAGAGGCTAAGACCTACGGATTTTTAACCAAGAAATGGTCTCCACCAGAAATCCAAGAATTTGATCTACGACAAGGAAACATATGTGGGGTGAGGTGTATGAGCGTCTGGTCGACAATCAATGGCCACACAACCCCCATTTTTGTCGAAAATAGCCATGAACGACCATTTTCAATAATACTAAAGGCAACACCTACGGATTTTTGACCAAGAAATGGTCGGGGTGAGGTTTACGAGCCTCTGGTCGATGATCAATGGCCACACAACCCCCATTTTTTATGAAAATAGCCATGAGCGACCTTGAAAATAGCCATGAGCGACCATTTTCAATAATACTAGAGGCTAACACCTACGGATTTTAGACCAAGAAATGGTTTCCACCAGAAATCCAAGAATGTGATCTATGGCAAGGAAACATATGTGGGGTGAGGTGTATGAGCCTCTGGTCCACGATCAATGGCCACACAACCCCCATTTTGCCGAAAATAGCCATGAATGACCATTTTCAATAATACCGAAGGCTAACACCTACGGATTTTTGACCAAGAAATGGTCTCCACCAGAAATCCAAGAATGTGATCTATGGCAAGGAAACATATGTGGGGTGAGGTGTATGAGCCTCTGGTCGACGATCAATGGCCACACAACCCTAATTTTTGTCGAAAATAGCCATGAACGACCATTTTCAATGACACTGAAGGCTAACACCTACGGATTTTTGACCAAGAAATGGTCTCCACCATAAATCCAAGAATGTGATCTATGGCAAGGAAACATATGTGTAGTGAGGTGTATGAGCCTCTGGTCGAAGGTCAATGGCCACACAACCCCCATTTTTGTCGAAAATAGCCATGAATGACCATTTTCAAAAATACCAAAGGCTAACACATTCGGATTTTTGCCCAAGAAATGGTCTCCACCAGAAATCCAAGAATGTGATCTATGGCAAGGAAACATATGTGGGGTGAGGTGTACGAGCCTCTGGTCGATGATTAATTGCCACAGAACCCCCATTTTGCCGAAAATAGCCATGAACGACCATTTTCAATAATACCGAAGGCTAACACCTACGGATTTTTGACCAAGAAATGGTCTCCACCATAAATCCAAGAATGTAATCTATGGCAAGGAAACATATGTGGGGTGAGGTGTATGAGCATCTGGTCGACGATCAATGGCCACACAACCCCCATTTTTGTCGAAAATAGCCATGAACGACCATTTTCAATAATACCGAAGGCTAACACCTACGGATTTTTGACCAAGAAATGGTCTCCACCATAAATCCAAGAATGTGATCTATGGCAAGGAAACATATGTGGGGTGAGGTGTATGAGCGTCTGGTCGATGATCAATGGCCACACAACCCCCATTTTTGTCGAAAATAGCCATGAACGACTATTTTCAATAATATCGAAGGCTAAAACGTATGAGTTTTTAACCAAGAAATGGTTTCCACCAGAAATCCAAGAATGTAATCTATGGCAAGGAAACATATGTGGGGTGAGGTTTATGAGCCTCTGGTCGATGATAAATGGCCACACAACCCCAATTTTTTATGAAAATAGCCATGAGCGACCTTGAAAATAGCCATGAGCGACCATTTTCAATAATACTAGAGGCTAACACCTACGGATTTTAGACCAAGAAATGGTCTCCACCAGAAATCCAAGAATGTGATCTATGGCAAGGAAACATATGTGGGGTGAGGTTTATGAACCTCTAGTCGATGAAAATGGCCACACAACCCCCATTTTTTATGAAAATAGCCATGAGCGACCTTGAAAATAGCCATGAGCGACCATTTTCAATAATACTAGAGGCTAACACCTACGGATTTTAGACCAAGAAATGGTCCCCACCAGAAATCCAAGAATGTGATCTATGGCAAGGAAACATATGTGGGCTGAGGTGTATGAGCGTCTGGTCGATGATCAATGGCCACACAACCCCCATTTTTGTCGAAAATAGCCATGAACGACCATTTTCAATAATATCGAAGGCTAACACCTACGGATTTTTGACCAAGAAATGGTCTCCACCAGAAATCCAAGAATGTGATCTACGACAAGGAAACATATGTGGGGTGAGGTGTATGAGCCTCTGGTCGACGATCAATGGCCACAGAACCCCCATTTTGCCGAAAATAACCATAAGCGACCATTTTCAATAATATTAGAGGCTAAGACCTACGGATTTTTGACCAAGAAATGGTCTCCACCAGAAATCCAAGAATGTGATCTATGGCGAGGAAACATATGTGGGGTGAGGTGTATGAGCCTCTGGTCGATGATCAATGGCCACACAACCCCCATTTTTGTCGAAAATAGCCATGAACGACCATTTTCAATAATACCGAAGGCTAACACCTACGGATTTTTGACCAAGAAATGGTCTCCACCAGAAATCCAAGAATGTGATCTATGGCAAGGAAACATATGTGGGGTGAGGTGTACGAGCCTCTGGTCGATGATCAATGGCCACAGAACACCCATTTTGCCGAAAATAGCCATGAACGACCATTTTCAATAATACCGAAGGCTAACACCTACGGATTTTTGACCAAGAAATGGTCTCCACCAGAAATCCAAGAATGTGATCTATGGCAAAGAAACATATGTGGGGTGAGGTGTACGAGCCTCTGGTCGATGATCAATGGCCACAGAACCCCCATTTTGCCAAAATAGCCATGAACGACCATTTTCAATAATACGGAAGGCTAACACGTACAAGTTTTTGACCAAGAAATGGTCTCCACCAGAAATCCAAGAATGTGATCTATGGCAAGGAAACATATGTGGGGTGAGGTGTATGAGCCTCTGGTCGATGATCAATGGCCACACAACCCCCATTTTTGTCGAAAATAGCCATGAACGACCATTTTCAATAATATCGAAGGCTAACACCTACGGTTTTTTGACCAAGAAATGGTCTCCACCAGAAATCCAAGAATGTGATCTACAACAAGGAAACATATGTGGGGTGAGGTGTATGAGCCTCTGGTCGACGATCAATGGCCACACAACCCCCATTTTGCCGAAAATAGCCATGAATGACCATTTTCAATAATACTGAAGGCTAACACGTACGCGTTTTTAACCAAGAAATGGTTTCCACCAGAAATCCAAGAATGTAATCTATGGCAAGGAAACATATGTGGGGTGAGGTTTATGAGCCTCTAGTCGATGATAAATGGCCACACAACCCCCATTTTTTATGAAAATAGCCATGAGCGACCTTGAAAATAGCCATGAGTGACCATTTTCAATAATACTAGAGGCTAACACCTACGGATTTTAGACCAAGAAATGGTCTCCACCAGAAATCCAAGAATGTGATCTATGGCAAGGAAACAAATGTGGGGTGAGGTGTATGAGCGTCTGGTCGATGATCAATGGCCACACAACCCCCATTTTTGTCGAAAATAGCCATGAACGACCATTTTCAATAATACCGAAGGCTAACACCTACGGATTTTTGACCAAGAAATGGTCTCCACCAGAAATCCAAGAATGTGATCTATGGCAAGGAAACATATGTGGGGTGAGGTGTATGAGCCTCTAGTCGATGATCAATGGCCATACAACCCCCATTTTTGTCGAAATAGCCATGAATGACCATTTTCAAAAATACCAAAGGCTAACACGTATGGATTTTTGACCAAGAAATGGTCTCCACCAGGAATCCAAGAATGTGATCTATGGCAAGGAAACATATGTGGGGTGAGGTGTATGATCCTCTGGTCGGTGATCAATGGCCACACAACCCCCATTTTGCCGAAAATAGCCATGAACGACTATTTCAATAATACCGAAGGCTAACACGTACGAGTTTTTAACCAAGAAATGGTCTCCACCAGAAATCCAAGAATGTGATCTATGGCAAGGAAACATATGTGGGGTGAGGTTTATGAGCCTCTAGGTGATGATAAATGGCCACACAACCCCCATTTTTTATGAAAATAGCCATGAGCGACCATTTTCAATAATACTAGAGGCTAAGACCTACGGATTTTAGACCAAGAAATGGTCTCCACCAGAAATCCAAGAATGTGATCTATGGCAAGGAAACATATGTGGGGTGAGGTGTATGAGCATCTGGTCGATGATCAATGGCCACACACCCCCATTTTTGTCGAAAATAGCCATGAACGACCATTTTCAATAATACCGAAGGCTAACACCTACGGATTTTTGACCAAGAAATGGTCTCCACCAGAAATCCAAGAATGTGATCTATGGCAAGGAAACATATGTGGGGTGAGGTGTATGAGCCTCTAGTCGATGATCAATGGCCACACAACCCCCATTTTTGTCGAAAATAGCCATGAACGACCATTTTCAATAATACCGAAGGCTAACACCTACGGATTTTTGACCAAGAAATGGTCTCCACCAGAAATCCAAGAATGTGATCTATGGCAAGGAAACATATGTGGGGTGAGGTGTATGAGCCTCTGGTCGATGATCAATGGCCACACAACCCCCATTTTGCCGAAAATAGCCATGAATGACCATTTTCAATAATACCGAAGGCTAACACGTACGAGTTTTTAACCAAGAAATGGTTTCCACCAGAAATCCAAGTATGTAATCTATGGCAAGGAAACATATGTGGGGTGAGGTTTATGAGCCTCTAGTCGATGATAAATGGCCACACAACCCCCATTTTTTATGAAAATAGCCATGAGCGACCTTGAAAATAGCCATGAGCGACCATTTTCAATAATACTAGAGGCTAACACCTACGGATTTTAGACCAAGAAATGGTCTCCACCAGAAATCCAAGAATGTGATCTATGGCAAGGAAACATATGTGGGGTGAGGTGTATGAGCGTCTGGTCGATGATCAATGGCCACACAACCCCCATTTTTGTCGAAAATAGCCATGAACGACCATTTTCAATAATACCGAAGGCTAACACCTACGGATTTTTGACCAAGAAATGTCTGCACCAGAAATCCAAGAATGTGATCTATGGCAAGGAAACATATGTGGGGTGAGGTGTATGAGCCTCTAGTCGATGATCAATGGTCACACAACCCCCATTTTTGTCGAAAATAGCCATGAATGACCATTTTCAAAAATACCAAAGGCTAACACGTACGGATTTTTAACCAAGAAATGGTCTCCACCAGAAATCCAAGAATGTGATCTATGGCAAGGAAATATATGTGGGGTGAGGTGTACGAGCCTCTGGTTGATGATCAATGGCCACACAACCCCCATTTTGCCGAAAATAGCCATGAATGACCATTTTCAATAATACCGAAGGCTAACACGTACGAGTTTTTAACCAAGAAATGGTTTCCACCAGAAATCCAAGAATGTAATCTATGGCAAGGAAACATATGTGGGGTGAGGTTTATGAGCCTCTAGTCGATGAGAAATGGCCACACAACCCCCATTTTTTATGAAATTAGCCATGAGCGACCTTGAAAATAGCCATGAGCGACCATTTTCAATAATACTAGAGGCTAACACCTACGGATTTTAGAACAAGAAATGGTCTTCACCAGAAATCCAAGAATGTGATCTATGGCAAGGAAACATATGTGGGGTGAGGTGTATGAGCGTCTGGTCGATGATCAATGGCCACACAACCCCCATTTTTGTCGAAAATAGCCATGAACGACCATTTTCAATAATACCGAAGGCTAACACCTACGGATTTTTGACCAAGAAATGGTCTCCACCAGAAATCCAAGAATGTGATCTATGGCAAGGAAACATATGTGGGGTGAGGTGTATGAGCCTCTGGTCGACGATCAATGGCCACACAACCCTAATTTTTGTCGAAAATAGCCATGAACGACCATTTTCAATGACACTGAAGGCTAACACCTACGGATTTTTGACCAAGAAATGGTCTCCACCATAAATCCAAGAATGTGATCTATGGCAAGGAAACATATGTGTAGTGAGGTGTATGAGCCTCTGGTCGAAGATCAATGGCCACACAACCCCCATTTTTGTCGAAAATAGCCATGAATGACCATTTTCAAAAATACCAAAGGCTAACACGTACGGATTTTTGACCAAGAAATGGTCTCCACCAGAAATCCAAGAATGAAATCTATGGCAAGGAAACATATGTGGGGTGAGGTGTACGAGCCTCTGGTCGATAATGAATGGTCACCCAACCCCCATTTTGCCGAAAATAGCCATGAACGACCATTTTCAATAATACCGAAGGCTAACACGTACGAGTTTTTAACCAAGAAATGGTCTCCACCAGAAATCCAAGAATGTGATCTATGGCAAGGAAACATATGTGGGGCGAGGTTTATGAGCCTCTAGTCGATGATAAATGGCCACACAACCCCCATTTTTTATGAAAATAGCCATGAGCGACCTTGAAAATAGCCATGAGCGACCATTTTCAATAATACTAGAGGCTAACACCTATGGATTTTAGACCAAGAAATGGTCTCCACCAGAAATCCAAGAATGTGATCTATGGCAAGGAAACATATGTGGGGTGAGGTGTATGAGCGTCTGGTCGATGATCAATGGCCACACAACCCCCATTTTTGTCGAAAATAGCCATGAACGACAATTTTCAATAATACCGAAGGCTAACACCTACGGATTTTTGACCAAGAAATGGTCTCCACCAGAAATCCAAGAATGTGATCTATGGCAAGGAAACATATGTGGGGTGAGGTGTATGAGCCTCTGGTCGATGATCAATGGCCACACAACCCCCATTTTTGTCGAAAATAGCCATGAACGACCATTTTCAATAATACCGAAGGCTAACACCTACAGATTTTTGACCAAGAAATGGTCTCCACCAGAAATCCAAGAATGTGATCTATGGCAAGGAAACATATGTGGGGTGAGGTGTATGAGCGTCTGGTCGATGATCAATGGCCACACAACCCCCATTTTTGTCGAAAATAGCCATGAATGACCATTTACAATAATACCGAAGGCTAACACCTACGGATTTTTGACCAAGAAATGGTCTCCACCAGAAATCAAAAATGTGATCTATGGAAAGGAAACATATGTGGGGTGAGGTGTACGAGCCTCTGGTCGATGATCAATGGCCACAGAACCCCCATTTTGCCGAAAATAGCCATGAACGACCATTTTCAATAATACCGAAGGCTAACACGTACGAGTTTTTGACCCAGAAATGGTCTCCACCAAAAATCCAAGAATGTGATCTATGGCAAGGAAACATATGTGGGGTGAGGTGTATGAGCGTCTGGTCGATGATCAATGGCCACACAACCCCCATTTTTGTCGAAAATAGCCATGAATGACCATTTACAATAATACCGAAGGCTAACACCTACGGATTTTTGACCAAGAAATGGTCTCCACCAGAAATCCAAGAATGTGATCTATGGCAAGGAAACATATGTGGGGTGAGGTGTACGAGCCTCTGGTTGATGATAAATGGCCACACAACCCCCATTTTGCCGAAAATAGCCATGAATGACCATTTTCAATATTACCGAAGGCTAACACGTTCGAGTTTTTAACCAAGAAATGGTTTCCACCAGAAATCCAAGAATGTAATATATGGCAAGGAAACATATGTGGGGTGAGGTTTGTGAGCCTCTAGTCGATGATAAATGGCCACACAACCCCCATTTTTTATGAAAATAGCCATGAGCGACCTTGAAAATAGCCATGAGCGACCATTTTCAATAATACTAGAGGATAACACCTACGGATTTTAGACCAAGAAATGGTCTCCACCAGAAATCCAAGAATGTGATCTATGGCAAGGAAACATATGTGGGGTGAGGTGTATGAGCGTCTGGTCGATGATCAATGGCCACACAACCCCCATTTTTTATGAAAATAGCCATAAGCGACCATTTTCAATAATACCGAAGGCTAACACCTACGGATTTTTGACCAAGAAATGGTCTCCACCATAAATCCAAGAATGTGATCTATGGCAAGGAAACATATGTGGGGTGAGGTGTATGAGCCTCTGGTCGACGATCAATGGCCACACAACCCCCATTTTTGTCGAAAATAGCCATGAATGACCATTTACAATAATATCGAAGGCTAGCACCTACGGATTTTTGACCAAGAAATGGTCTCCACCAGAAATCCAAGAATGTGATCTATGGCAAGGAAACATATGTGGGGTGAGGTGTATGAGCCTTTGGTCGATGATCAATGGCCACACAACCCCCATTTTTGTCGAAAATAGCCATGAACGACCATTTTCAATAATACCGAAGGCTAACACCTACGGATTTTTGACCAAGAAATGGTCTCCACCAGAAATCCAAGAATGTGATCTATGGCAAGGAAACATATGTGGGGTGAGGTGTATGAGCGTCTGGTCGATGATCAATGGCCACACAACCCCCATTTTTGTCAAAAATAGCCATGAATGACCATTTACAATAATACCGAAGGCTAACACCTACGGATTTTTGACCAAGAAATGGTCTCCACCAGAAATCCAAAAATGTGATCTATGGAAAGGAAACATATGTGGGGTGAGGTGTACGAGCCTCTGGTCGATGATCAATGGCCACAGAACCCCTATTTTGCCGAAAATAGCCATGAACGACCATTTTCAATAATACCGAAGGCTAACACGTACGAGTTTTTGACCCAGAAATGGTCTCCACCAAAAATCCAAGAATGTGATCTATGGCAAGGAAACATATGTGGGGTGAGGTGTATGAGCGTCTGGTCGATGATCAATGGCCACACAACCCCCATTTTTGTCGAAAATAGCCATGAATGACCATTTACAATAATACCGAAGGCTAACACCTACGGATTTTTGACCAAGAAATGGTCTCCACCAGAAATCCAAGAATGTGATCTATGGCAAGGAAACATATGTGGGGTGAGGTGTACGAGCCTCTGGTTGATGATAAATGGCCACACAACCCCCATTTTGCCGAAAATAGCCATGAATGACCATTTTCAATATTACCGAAGGCTAACACGTTCGAGTTTTTAACCAAGAAATGGTTTCCACCAGAAATCCAAGAATGTAATATATGGCAAGGAAACATATGTGGGGTGAGGTTTATGAGCCTCTAGTCGATGATAAATGGCCACACAACCCCCATTTTTTATGAAAATAGCCATGAGCGACCTTGAAAATAGCCATGAGCGACCATTTTCAATAATACTAGAGGATAACACCTACGGATTTTAGACCAAGAAATGGTCTCCACCAGAAATCCAAGAATGTGATCTATGGCAAGGAAACATATGTGGGGTGAGGTGTATGAGCGTCTGGTCGATGATCAATGGCCACACAACCCCCATTTTTTATGAAAATAGCCATAAGCGACCATTTTCAATAATACCGAAGGCTAACACCTACGGATTTTTGACCAAGAAATGGTCTCCACCATAAATCCAAGAATGTGATCTATGGCAAGGAAACATATGTGGGGTGAGGTGTATGAGCCTCTGGTCGACGATCAATGGCCACACAACCCCCATTTTTGTCGAAAATAGCCATGAATGACCATTTACAATAATATCGAAGGCTAGCACCTACGGATTTTTGACCAAGAAATGGTCTCCACCAGAAATCCAAGAATGTGATCTATGGCAAGGAAACATATGTGGGGTGAGGTGTATGAGCCTTTGGTCGATGATCAATGGCCACACAACCCCCATTTTTGTCGAAAATAGCCATGAACGACCATTTTCAATAATACCGAAGGCTAACACCTACGGATTTTTGACCAAGAAATGGTCTCCACCAGAAATCCAAGAATGTGATCTATGGCAAGGAAACATATGTGGGGTGAGGTGTATGAGCGTCTGGTCGATGATCAATGGCCACACAACCCCCATTTTTGTCGAAAATAGCCATGAATGACCATTTACAATAATACCGAAGGCTAACACCTACGGATTTTTGACCAAGAAATGGTCTCCACTAGAAATCCAAAAATGTGATCTATGGAAAGGAAACATATGTGGGGTGAGGTGTACGAGCCTCTGGTCGATGATCAATGGCCACAGAACCCCCATTTTGCCGAAAATAGCCATGAACGACCATTTTCAATAATACCGAAGGCTAACACGTACGAGTTTTTGACCCAGAAATGGTCTCCACCAAAAATCCAAGAATGTGATCTATGGCAAGGAAACATATGTGGGGTGAGGTGTATGAGCGTCTGGTCGATGATCAATGGCCACACAACCCCCATTTTTGTCGAAAATAGCCATGAATGACCATTTACAATAATACCGAAGGCTAACACCTACGGATTTTTGACCAAGAAATGGTCTCCACCAGAAATCCAAGAATGTGATCTATGGCAAGCAAACATATGTGGGGTGAGGTGTACGAGCCTCTGGTTGATGATAAATGGCCACACAACCCCCATTTTGCCGAAAATAGCCATGAATGACCATTTTCAATAATACCGAAGGCTAACACGTTCGAGTTTTTAACCAAGAAATGGTTTCCACCAGAAATCCAAGAATGTAATATATGGCAAGGAAACATATGTGGGGTGAGGTTTATGAGCCTCTAGTCGATGATAAATGGCCACACAACCCCCATTTTTTATGAAAATAGCCATGAGCGACCTTGAAAATAGCCATGAGCGACCATTTTCAATAATACTAGAGGATAACACCTACGGATTTTAGACCAAGAAATGGTCTCCACCAGAAATCCAAGAATGTGATCTATGGCAAGGAAACATATGTGGGGTGAGGTGTATGAGCGTCTGGTCGATGATCAATGGCCACACAACCCCCATTTTTTATGAAAATAGCCATGAGCGACCATTTTCAATAATACCGAAGGCTAACACCTACGGATTTTTGACCAAGAAATGGTCTCCACCATAAATCCAAGAATGTGATCTATGGCAAGGAAACATATGTGGGGTGAGGTGTATGAGCCTCTGGTCGACGATCAATGGCCACACAACCCCCATTTTTGTCGAAAATAGCCATGAATGACCATTTACAATAATATCGAAGGCTAACACCTACGGATTTTTGACCAAGAAATGGTCTCCACCAGAAATCCAAGAATGTGATCTATGGCAAGGAAACATATGTGGGGTGAGGTGTATGAGCCTCTGGTCGATGATCAATGGCCACACAACCCCCATTTTTGTCGAAAATAGCCATGAACGACCATTTTCAATAATATCGAAGGCTAACACCTACGGATTTTTGACCAAGAAATGGTCTCCACCAGAAATCCAAGAATGTGATCTACGACAAGGAAACATATGTGGGGTGAGGTGTATGAGCCTCTGGTCGACGATCAATGGCCACACAACCCCCATTTTGCCGAAAATAGCCATGAATGACCATTTTCAATAATACCGAAGGCTAACACGTACGAGTTTTTAACCAAGAAATGGTTTCCACCAGAAATCCAAGAATGTAATCTATGGCAAGGAAACATATGTGGGGTGAGGTTTATGAGCCTCTAGTCGATGATAAATGGCCACACAACCCCCATTTTTTATGAAAATAGCCATGAGCGACCTTGAAAATAGCCATGAGCGACCATTTTCAATAATACTAGAGGCTAACACCTACGGATTTTAGACCAAGAAATGGTCTCCACCAGAAATCCAAGAATGTGATCTATGGCAAGGAAACATATGTGGGGTGAGGTGTATGAGCGTCTGGTCGATGATCAATGGCCACACAACCCCCATTTTTGTCGAAAATAGCCATGAACGACCATTTTCAATAATACCGAAGGCTAACACCTACGGATTTTTGACCAAGAAATGGTCTCCACCAGAAATCCAAGAATGTGATCTATGGCAAGGAAACATATGTGGGGTGAGGTGTATGAGCCTCTGGTCGACGATCAATGGCCACACAACCCTAATTTTTGTCGAAAATAGCCATGAACGACCATTTTCAATGACACTGAAGGCTAACACCTACGGATTTTTGACCAAGAAATGGTCTCCACCATAAATCCAAGAATGTGATCTATGGCAAGGAAACATATGTGTAGTGAGGTGTATGAGCCTCTGGTCGAAGATCAATGGCCACACAACCCCCATTTTTGTCGAAAATAGCCATGAATGACCATTTTCAAAAATACCAAAGGCTAACACGTACGGATTTTTGACCAAGAAATGGTCTCCACCAGAAATCCAAGAATGTGATCTATGGCAAGGAAACATATGTGGGGTGAGGTGTACGATCCTCTGGTCGATGATCAATGGCCACACAACCCCCATTTTGCCGAAAATAGCCATGAACGACCATTTTCAATAATACCGAAGGCTAACACGTACGAGTTTTTAACCAAGAAATGGTCTCCACCAGAAATCCAAGAATGTGATCTATGGCAAGGAAACATATGTGGGGTGAGGTTTATGAGCCTCTAGTCGATGATAAATGGCCACACAACCCCCATTTTTTATGAAAATAGCCATGAGCGACCTTGAAAATAGCCATGAGCGACCATTTTCAATAATACTAGAGGCTAACACCTATGGATTTTAGACCAAGAAATGGTCTCCACCAGAAATCCAAGAATGTGATCTATGGCAAGGAAACATATGTGGGGTGAGGTGTATGAGCGTCAGGTCGATGATCAATGGCCACACAACCCCCATTTTTGTCGAAAATAGCCATGAACGACCATTTTCAATAATACCGAAGGCTAACACCTACGGATTTTTGACCAAGAAATGGTCTCCACCAGAAATCCAAGAATGTGATCTATGGCAAGGAATCATATGTGGGGTGAGGTGTATGAGCCTCTGGTCGACGATCAATGGCCACACAACCCTAATTTTTTGTCGAAAATAGCCATGAACGACCATTTTCAATGACACTGAAGGCTAACACCTACGGATTTTTGACCAAGAAATGGTCTCCACCATAAATCCAAGAATGTGATCTATGGCAAGGAAACATATGTGTAGTGAGGTGTATGAGCCTCTGGTCGAAGATCAATGGCCACACAACCCCCATTTTTGTCGAAAATAGCCATGAATGACCATTTTCAAAAATACCAAAGGCTAACACATTCGGATTTTTGCCCAAGAAATGGTCTCCACCAGAAATCCAAGAATGTGATCTATGGCAAGGAAACATATGTGGGGTGAGGTGTACGAGCCTCTGGTCGATGATCAATGGCCACAGAACCCCCATTTTGCCGAAAATAGCCATGAATGACCATTTTCAATAATACCGAAGGCTAACACGTACGAGTTTTTGACCAAGAAATGGTCTCCACCAAAAATCCAAGAATGTGATCTATGGCAAGGAAACATATGAGGGGTGAGATTTATGAGCCTCTAGTCGATGATAAATGGCCACACAACCCCCATTTTTTATGAAAATAGCCATGAGCGACCATTTTCAATAATATTAGAGGCTAAGACCTACGGATTTTTGACCAAGAAATGGTCTCCACCAGAAATCTAAGAATGTGATCTATGGCAAGGAAACATATGTGGGGTGAGGTGTATGAGCCTCTGGTCGATGATCAATGGCCACACAACCCACATTGTTGTCAAAAATAGCCATGAATGACCATTTACAATAATACCGAAGGCTAACACCTACGGATTTTTGACCAAGAAATGGTCTCCACCAGAAATCCAAGAATGTGATCTATGGCAAGGAAACATATGTGGGGTGAGGTGTATGAGCGTCTGGTCGATTATCAATGGCCACACAACCCCCATTTTTTATGAAAATAGCCATGAGCGACCATTTTCAATAATACCGAAGGCTAACACCTACGGATTTTTGACCAAGAAATGGTCTCCACCATAAATCCAAGAATGTGATCTATGGCAAGGAAACATATGTGGGGTGAGGTGTATGAGCCTCTGGTCGACGATCAATGGCCACACAACCCCCATTTTTGTCGAAAATAGCCATGAATGACCATTTACAATAATATCGAAGGCTAACACCTACGGATTCTTGACCAAGAAATGGTCTCCACCAGAAATCCAAGAATGTGATCTATGGCAAGGAAACATATGTGGGGTGAGGTGTATGAGCCTCTGGTCGATGAACAATGGCCACACAACCCCCATTTTTGTCGAAAATAGCCATGAACGACCATTTTCAATAATATCGAAGGCTAACACCTACGGATTTTTGACCAAGAAATGGTCTCCACCAGAAATCCAAGAATGTGATCTACGACAAGGAAACATATGTGGGGTGAGGTGTATGAGCCTCTGGTCGACGATCAATGGCCACACAACCCCCATTTTGCCGAAAATAGCCATGAATGACCATTTTCAATAATACCGAAGGCTAACACGTACGAGTTTTTAACCAAGAAATGGTTTCCACCAGAAATCCAAGAATGTAATCTATGGCAAGGAAACATATGTGGGGTGAGGTTTATGAGCCTCTAGTCGATGATAAATGGCCACACAACCCCCATTTTTTATGAAAATAGCCATGAGCGACCTTGAAAATAGCCATGAGCGACCATTTTCAATAATACTAGAGGCTAACACCAACAGATTTTAGACCAAGAAATGGTCTCCACCAGAAATCTAAGAATGTGATCTATGGCAAGGAAACATATGTGGGGTGAGGTGTATGAGCGTCTGGTCGATGATCAATGGCCACACAACCCCCATTTTTGTCGAAAATAGCCATGAACGACCATTTTCAATAATACCGAAGGCTAACACCTACGGATTTTTGACCAAGAAATGGTCTCCACCAGAAATCCAAGAATGTGATTTATGGCAAGGAAACATATGTGGGGTGAGGTGTATGAGCCTCTGGTCGACGATCAATGGCCACACAACCCCCATTTTTTGTCGAAAATAGCCATGAATGACCATTTACAATAATATCGAAGGCTAACACCTACGGATTTTTGACCAAGAAATGGTCTCCACCAGAAATCCAAGAATGTGATCTATGGCAAGGAAACATATGTGGGGTGAGGTGTATGAGCCTCTGGTCGATGATCAATGGCCACACAACCCCCATTTTTGTCGAAAATAGCCATGAACGACCATTTTCAATAATATCGAAGGCTAACACCTACGGATTTTTGACCAAGAAATGGTCTCCACCAGAAATCCAAGAATGTGATCTACGACAAGGAAACATATGTGGGGTGAGGTGTATGAGCCTCTGGTCGACGATCAATGGCCACACAACCCCCATTTTGCCGAAAATAGCCATGAATGACCATTTTCAATAATACCGAAGGCTAACACGTACGAGTTTTTAACCAAGAAATGGTTTCCACCAGAAATCCAAGAATGTAATCTATGGCAAGGAAACATATGTGGGGTGAGGTTTATGAGCCTCTAGTCGATGATAAATGGCCACACAACCCCCATTTTTTATGAAAATAGCCATGAGCGACCTTGAAAATAGCCATGAGCGACCATTTTCAATAATACTAGAGGCTAACACCTACGGATTTTAGACCAAGAAATGGTCTCCACCAGAAATCCAAGAATGTGATCTATGGCAAGGAAACATATGTGGGGTGAGGTGTATGAGCGTCTGGTCGATGATCAATGGCCACACAACCCCCATTTTTGTCGAAAATAGCCATGAACGACCATTTTCAATAATACCGAAGGCTAACACCTACGGATTTTTGACCAAGAAATGGTCTCCACCAGAAATCCAAGAATGTGATCTATGGCAAGGAAACATATGTGGGGTGAGGTGTACGAGCCTCTGGTCGATGATCAATGGCCACAGAACCCCCATTTTGCCGAAAATAGCCATGAATGACCATTTTCAATAATACCGAAGGCTAACACGTACGAGTTTTTGACCAAGAAATGGTCTCCACCAAAAATCCAAGAATGTGATCTATGGCAAGGAAACATATGAGGGGTGAGATTTATGAGCCTCTAGTCGATGATAAATGGCCACACAACCCCCATTTTTTATGAAAATAGCCATGAGCGACCATTTTCAATAATATTAGAGGCTAAGACCTACGGATTTTTGACCAAGAAATGGTCTCCACCAGAAATCTAAGAATGTGATCTATGGCAAGGAAACATATGTGGGGTGAGGTGTATGAGCCTCTGGTCGATGATCAATGGCCACACAACCCACATTGTTGTCGAAAATAGCCATGAATGACCATTTACAATAATACCGAAGGCTAACACCTACGGATTTTTGACCAAGAAATGGTCTCCACCAGAAATCCAAGAATGTGATCTATGGCAAGGAAACATATGTGGGGTGAGGTGTATGAGCGTCTGGTCGATGATCAATGGCCACACAACCCCCATTTTTTATGAAAATAGCCATGAGCGACCATTTTCAATAATACCGAAGGCTAACACCTACGGATTTTTGACCAAGAAATGGTCTCCACCATAAATCCAAGAATGTGATCTATGGCAAGGAAACATATGTGGGGTGAGGTGTATGAGCCTCTGGTCGACGATCAATGGCCACACAACCCCCATTTTTGTCGAAAATAGCCATGAATGACCATTTACAATAATATCGAAGGCTAACACCTACGGATTTTTGAACAAGAAATGGTCTCCACCAGAAATCCAAGAATGTGATCTATGGCAAGGAAACATATGTGGGGTGAGGTGTATGAGCCTCTGGTCGATGAACAATGGCCACACAACCCCCATTTTTGTCGAAAATAGCCATGAACGACCATTTTCAATAATATCGAAGGCTAACACCTACGGATTTTTGACCAAGAAATGGTCTCCACCAGAAATCCAAGAATGTGATCTACGACAAGGAAACATATGTGGGGTGAGGTGTATGAGCCTCTGGTCGACGATCAATGGCCACACAACCCCCATTTTGCCGAAAATAGCCATGAATGACCATTTTCAATAATACCGAAGGCTAACACGTACGAGTTTTTAACCAAGAAATGGTTTCCACCAGAAATCCAAGAATGTAATCTATGGCAAGGAAACATATGTGGGGTGAGGTTTATGAGCCTCTAGTCGATGATAAATGGCCACACAACCCCCATTTTTTATGAAAATAGCCATGAGCGACCTTGAAAATAGCCATGAGCGACCATTTTCAATAATACTAGAGGCTAACACCTACAGATTTTAGACCAAGAAATGGTCTCCACCAGAAATCCAAGAATGTGATCTATGGCAAGGAAACATATGTGGGGTGAGGTGTATGAGCGTCTGGTCGATGATCAATGGCCACACAACCCCCATTTTTGTCGAAAATAGCCATGAACGACCATTTTCAATAATACCGAAGGCTAACACCTACGGATTTTTGACCAAGAAATGGTCTCCACCAGAAATCCAAGAATGTGATCTATGGCAAGGAAACATATGTGGGGTGAGGTGTATGAGCCTCTGGTCGACGATCAATGGCCACACAACCCCCATTTTTGTCGAAAATAGCCATGAATGACCATTTACAATAATATCGAAGGCTAACACCTACGGATTTTTGACCAAGAAATGGTCTCCACCAGAAATCCAAGAATGTGATCTATGGCAAGGAAACATATGTGGGGTGAGGTGTATGAGCCTCTGGTCGATGATCAATGGCCACACAACCCCCCATTTTTGTCGAAAATAGCCATGAACGACCATTTTCAATAATATCGAAGGCTAACACCTACGGATTTTTGACCAAGAAATGGTCTCCACCAGAAATCCAAGAATGTGATCTACGACAAGGAAACATATGTGGGGTGAGGTGTATGAGCCTCTGGTCGACGATCAATGGCCACACAACCCCCATTTTGCCGAAAATAGCCATGAATGACCATTTTCAATAATACCGAAGGCTAACACGTACGAGTTTTTAACCAAGAAATGGTTTCCACCAGAAATCCAAGAATATAATCTATGGCAAGGAAACATATGTGGGGTGAGGTTTATGAGCCTCTAGTCGATGATAAATGGCCACACAACCCCCATTTTTTATGAAAATAGCCATGAGCGACCTTGAAAATAGCCATGAGCGACCATTTTCAATAATACTAGAGGCTAACACCTACGGATTTTAGACCAAGAAATGGTCTCCACCAGAAATCCAAGAATGTGATCTATGGCAAGGAAACATATGTGGGGTGAGGTGTATGAGCGTCTGGTCGATGATCAATGGCCACACAACCCCCATTTTTGTCGAAAATAGCCATGAACGACCATTTTCAATAATACCGAAGGCTAACACCTACGGATTTTTGACCAAGAAATGGTCTCCACCAGAAATCCAAGAATGTGATCTATGGCAAGGAAACATATGTGGGGTGAGGTGTACGAGCCTCTGGTCGATGATCAATGGCCACAGAACCCCCATTTTGCCGAAAATAGCCATGAATGACCATTTTCAATAATACCGAAGGCTAACACGTACGAGTTTTTGACCAAGAAATGGTCTCCACCAAAAATCCAAGAATGTGATCTATGGCAAGGAAACATATGAGGGGTGAGATTTATGAGCCTCTAGTCGATGATAAATGGCCACACAACCCCCATTTTTTATGAAAATAGCCATGAGCGACCATTTTCAATAATATTAGAGGCTAAGACCTACGGATTTTTGACCAAGAAATGGTCTCCACCAGAAATCTAAGAATGTGATCTATGGCAAGGAAACATATGTGGGGTGAGGTGTATGAGCCTCTGGTCGATGATCAATGGCCACACAACCCACATTGTTGTCGAAAATAGCCATGAATGACCATTTACAATAATACCGAAGGCTAACACCTACGGATTTTTGACCAAGAAATGGTCTCCACCAGAAATCCAAGAATGTGATCTATGGCAAGGAAACATATGTGGGGTGAGGTGTATGAGCCTCTGGTCGATGATCAATGGCCACACAACCCCCATTTTTGTCGAAAATGGCCATGAACGACCATTTTCAATAATATCGAAGGCTAACACCTACGGATTTTTGACCAAGAAATGGTCTCCACCAGAAATCCAAGAATGTGATCTACGACAAGGAAACATATGTGGGGTGAGGTGTATGAGCCTCTGGTCGACGATCAATGGCCACACAACCCCCATTTTGCCGAAAATAGCCATGAATGACCATTTTCAATAATACCGAAGGCTAACACGTACGAGTTTTTAACCAAGAAATGGTTTCCACCAGAAATCCAAGAATGTAATCTATGGCAAGGAAACATATGTGGGGTGAGGTGTACGAGCCTCTGGTCGATGATCAATGGCCACACAACCCCCATTTTGCCGAAAATAACCATGAACGACCATTTTCAATAATACCGAAGGCTAACACGTACGAGTTTTTGACCAAGAAATGGTCTCCACCAAAAATCCAAGAATGTGATCTATGGCAAGGAAACATATGTGGGGTGAGATTTATGAGCCTCTAGTCGATGATAAATGGCCACACAACCCCCATTTTTTATGAAAAAAGCCATGAGCGACCATTTTCAATAATATTAGAGGCTAAGACCTACGAATTTTTGACCAAGAAATGGTCTCCACCAGAAATCCAAGAATGTGATCTATGGCAAGGAAACATATGTGGGGTGAGGTGTATGAGCCTGTTGGGCCCATGCTTCGTTGCGCCGAAGGTCTTGCGTGAAGAAGCAGCTTCGGCTGAAATCGTCCCCAGGAAATGGCCGAAGGTTCCTTTTTTATAGAGCTTCGGCATTGCAAACCGACATAGAGATAGAATGACCTTTTTATCCATAGAGGTCTAACATAATGTTGTAAACTTTTGTAAAGGGCATAATTGTAATTCGTCACAGGCTGCGACCTGTGTCTATAAATAGATGAACAGTACCCCCGTACTGTTCACGCTGACTTGGCATTTGCTTTTGCGTCACGCTCGCACTTTTCACCTTCTCTCAGGACCGAAGGTACATTTGTAATTTGAAATCATTTCTGTTTTTCCATGTTAATAAAATAGAAATGATTCTATGGTGATGCTTATATCTTATTTCATGCTTTATGTGAGTCCTTCATCGTTACTTGTTATGTTTACGAAGGTATGTCTCTCATGACCTTCGTCCGAGACTCATTATTTCCCGAAGGGACATAATGCTTCGAAGGACGAAGGACTTTAACACTTAACACTTTTTATGTTGCCTTGTTCTTAACTCTTAGCATTTGAGAACAAGTCTCCAACATTGGCGCCCACCTCCGGTGAACTCACTTCCACTTTTCTGAGCTGATGGCTTCGTTCAACAATCAAGCTGGAGTTGCTTCGGACCCGAAGCTGGTGCTCCCGATCACAGGTGGCTCGTCCTCAGAGCCAGCTAACAAGAAGCAGAAGAAGGAAGCGCAGAGAAGAGTACAGCATGTTGGGGTGCAAGGTCCCTTCATCAAATCAAGATGGTCTCACATTCCTATTACCTTCTCTCAAGAGGACCTTCAGCTCAAAGATTACCCACACAATGATGCCATGGTTATCTCTTGTGTTATCAAAGGATTTCTGGTTCACAATGTCTTGGTCGATACAGGCAGTGCAGCTGACATCATATTTGCTAAAGCCTTCAGACAGATGCAAGAGCCAGAAGATAAGATTCATGATGCTACACATCCTCTTTGTGGCTTCGGAGGAAGACAGATTGTAGCACTGGGCAAAATCACCATGTCAGTAACCTTCGGATTCATCAACAACACTAGAACTGAGCAAGTTGTGTTTGACATTGTTGACATGGAATATCCTTACAATGCAATTATTGGTCGTGGCACTCTTAATGCCTTCGAAGCAATCCTTCATCCTGCCTATCTTTGCATGAAGATACCTTCGGACCAAGGGCCTATTGCTATCCATGGAAGCCAGGAAGCTGCTAGAAGGGCCGAAGGAAGCTGGACTGATTCCAAGGCAATCCATAATATAGATGGAACCGAAGCTTGTGAACACTACAAATTCAGAAGGGAGAAGGCAGCTTCAGCAGATCAGCCGAAGCCCATGCTATTGTGTGAGGACATAGCAGAGCAGAAGGTGTTGTTGGGCTCGCAATTATCTGAAGACCAGGAGAAAACCTTGATAAGGTTTTTATTCAACAACAAAGATGTTTTTGCATGGTCGGCTAATGATCTCTGTGGAGTAAATCGGGATGTTATTGAACATTCGCTCAATGTTGACCCATCCTTCAGACCCCGAAAGCAGAGGCTTCGGAAAATGTCTGATGACAAGGCCGAAGGGGCTCGCAATGAAGTAAAAAGACTCCTCAGTGCAGGAGTTATCAGAGAAGTGAAGTATCCAGAGTGGCTAGCTAACACTGTTATGGTGAAGAAGGCCAATGGCAAGTGGAGAATGTGTATCGATTTCACAGATCTCAACAAGGCTTGTCCGAAGGACGAATTCCCGTTGCCAAGGATAGACTCTCTAGTCGATGCAGCAGCCTCTTCAGAGCTCATGAGTCTCTTGGACTGTTACTCAGGATACCATCAAATCTGGATGAAAAAGGAAGATGAGCCGAAAACTAGCTTCATAACTCCAAGTGGCACGTATTGTTATCTTCGGATGCCTGAGGGGCTCAAAAACGCTGGAGGAAGTTTCAGCAGAATGACTGCGAAGGTTCTTCAGTCTCAAATAGGCAGAAATGTGTTGACCTATGTTGATGACATTATCGTCAAAAGCACGAAGCAGGAAAATCATATTGTTGATCTGCAGGAGACCTTTGCCAGCTTCAGACAAGCTGGTTTGAAGCTAAATCCAGAGAAATGTGTCTTCGGAGTAAAGAAGGGTAAATTTCTTGGATGCTTGGTTTCAACAAAAGGAATCGAAGCTAATCCAAATAAAATCGAAGCTATACTTCGAATGGAGCCACCAACTACAAGAAAAGGGGCCCAAAGATTGACAGGAAGGCTGGCATCTCTCAACAGATTTATATCCAGATCAGCAGAAAGAAACTTACCATTTTTCGAGGTACTGAAGTCAGCCGAAGTCTTTCAATGGGGCCCAAGTCAACAAAAAGCCTTCGAAGAGTTGAAGCAATACTTGATAGATCTCACAACATTAACTCCGCCAACGCCAGGGGCTCCTCTGTTGTTATATGTGGCAGCTTCGCACTCAGCAGTAAGTGCGGCGCTTGTCCAGGAGAAGCTTTATGGCCAGCTTAAGAAGCAAGTTCCAGTGTATTTTGTATCTGAGGTCCTCAGTGTCTCAAAGAAAAATTATACAGAGCTGGAGAAGGTATTATATGCCGTTTTAATGGCATCCAGAAAGCTTCGGCATTATTTTCAGGCATACAATATCATTGTTCCTTCTTCGCAGCCGTTGAAGGATATAATGAGAAATAGAGAAGCTACTGGACGGATTGGGAAATGGGCTGCAGAGCTCAACGAATTTTACATTGATTATGTGCATAGATCTTCGATCCAGTCTCAAGCATTGGCAGATTTCATTGCCGACTGGACGCCAGGGGCTCAGGATGAAGAAGCAAATAAAGATGCCGAAGTGTGGACAGTGTTTTGTGATGGCTCTTGGGGAATCTTCGGAGCAGGTGCAGCTGCTGTGTTGGTTTCACCATCCAAGGTCAAAACTTGTTATGCAGCAAGACTTGACTTCAGCTGCACGAACAATATTGCTGAGTACGAAGCCCTGCTTTTGGGCCTTCGGAAATTAAAGGCAATGGGAATCAGAAGGGCAATTCTTAAAACTGATTCCCAGGTGGTTTCGGGTCATGTTGACAAAAGTTGCAAGGCTAAAGATCCGAAGCTTGAAAAATATCTAGATACGGTCCGAAGGATCGAAGCATCCTTCGAAGGATTCTCTGTCAAGGATATTCCTCGAGGACAAAATGAGCATGCTGATTTGCTAGCTAAGTCTGCGGCACAGGGGCTGCCGTTACCTTCGGAAGTGTTCTTCGAAACAATAAAGGCACCTTCAGTGGAGCTCCTTGAAAGAGCAGTCCTCAACATATCTCCTGTTTACAGCGAAGATTGGAGAACTGAAATAATCTCTTACCTTCAGGGTAAGTTCCTTTCAGATGACGAAGCTTACAATAAAAGAATAGAGGCAAGAGCTCGTCCGTATGTCATGATAGAAGGGGAATTATACAAACATGGAGTTTGCGCTCCGCTGCTCAAGTGCTTATCTAGAGCCGAAGGTATAGAGTTGATGAAAGAGATACATGCAGGCCTGTGTGGATCCCACATCGGATCCAGGCCATTACTTGGGAAAGTCTTCCGCCAAGGGTTTTATTGGCCGAAGGCAGCTTCGGATGCGGCGGAGTTGGTGCAAAAGTGCGAAGGTTGTCAGAAATGTGCAAGAGATCAAAAACAACCTTCGTCTTTGACACAGCTGATACAACCCATCTGGCCATTGCAAAGGTGGGGCCTTGACTTGTTGGGTCCATTACCACCGGCTCAAGGGAATCTAAAATATGTTATAGTGGCTGTGGAGTATTTTTCCAAGTGGATTGAGGCGAAGCCATTGGCCACAATAACTTCGGCCACTGTCCAAAAGTTTTTCTGGCAGAATATTGTCTGTCGCTTCGGGGTACCGAAGGCAATCACTGTAGATAATGGAACGCAGTTTGACTCCGAAGCTTTCAGAAATTTCTGTGATCAAATTGGAACGAAGATCCATTTTGCATCAGTCAGGCATCCGGAGTCAAATGGGCTCGTTGAAAGGGCCAACGGCATTATAATGACAGGAATAATGAAGTTAATCTTCAATCAACCCAGGGGAAAGTGGCCAGATCAGTTAATCAAAGTGGTGTGGAGCCACAATACAACAACATCAAGGTCTACAGGCTTTACCCCATTCAAATTATTATTCGGTGACGAAGCAATAACTCCGGAGGAAGCAAAAGCTGGATCAGTAAGAGTAGTAGCTTCGGCAGAATCAGGTCCCGAAGATGCTTGCCTTGTGGAAAAGGATGCTTTAGAAGGGATCAGGCTTCAGGCCGTGGAGAACATCAATAAATATCAGGCTGAAACAGTTAAATGGCGAGATAGAAAAGTCCGGCTAAAAAATATTGAGCCGGGACACTTGGTGCTTCGGAGAGTGGCTAACCCAGATACAGTGGGTAAGCTACAGTTGAAATGGGAAGGACCATTCTTAGTAGTATCTTCGTCAAGGCCTGGATCATACAGATTGAAGGACATGGATGGCAACGAAATTCCAAGGTCTTGGAATGCGGATGAGCTTCGGCGATACTATGTATAACATGATGTAATTTTTTATGTTTTTTCTTTTCTTTTTCATGGCACCCTTTTCCTTTCCGAAGGGGGAGAAAGGTTTTTAATGGGGCCATCATGTGTAATTTCCTTTTTTAGTCTTATAAGAGCAAAATCCCCCAAAAAATGTAAATGTAACAGCTGAGAACGCACCATCGAGTGCAGAAACTGAAAAAGAAAAAAGAGAAGAAGCTCCAAAGACGTTCCTAAGGGAATGCAGAGCTTATACCGCCTAAGTAAAAGGCGAAGAAACTCCAAAGACGTTCCTAAGGGAATGCAGAGTTTATACCGTCTAAGTAAAAGACGAAGAAGCTCCAAAGACGTTCCTAAGGGAATGCAGAGCTTATACCGCCTAAGTAAAAGGCGAAGAAACTCCAAAGACGTTCCTAAGGGAATGCAGAGTTTATACCGTCTAAGTAAAAGACGAGGAAGCTCCAAAGTCGTTCCTAAGGGAATGCAGAGCTGATGTGTGGTTGATTCCAAGGAAATAATGGTTGAGTGTGGCTTCGGTTATACGCTTTGGACATTCATTCGCACATTACATCATAGCATTTGCATTCATAAGCATTCATTCATAGCATTTGTGCTTCTAAGTGGTTGCTTCGGCAAAAGGAAGAAGTGGTCTTTTATGTTTCGTCATGTACAAAAAAGAAAAAAGCTTCGGCAAGAAGAAGAAGCGGCCTTTTATGTTTCGTCATGTACAAAAAAGAAAAAGCTTCGGCAAGAGGAAGAAGCGGTCTTTTATGTTTCGTCATGTACAAAAAAGAGAAGCTTCGGCAAAAAGAAGAAATGGTCTTTTATGCTTCGTTGTGTCCGAAAAGAAGGGAAGGTGTTTTTTCGCCTTCGGCTCAAAATACTGATTTCGTCCACATCAAAGCGTCTCAATAAAAGGGTAAGAATATATTACAAGGTATGAACAAAGTTCCTTGAGAATACATTAATTATATTTACAAAAAGTTGTTACAAATTCTCCTGAGTTTTTTCTAGTTTACTCCTAATAACCTTCGTCAGGTTTCTGCTTCGGCGGCATTTCCTTTAAGTATCACCTTCAGCTTCGTCATCCTACATGAATCAAGGTATCCCGAGTAAAAATCAAGTGTGAAGGAGGAGGTAAGTACAAAGTATGATTTCTTACTGGTTCAAGATGACTTCGAGCTTCGTCCCCAGCCTTCTCTCGCCCGCCTTTTGTCCATATCATTTTTATGAATCTATTTGAGATGCTCCGGGCGAGGTCAGGAATGTCGTCGAGAATTGATGGAGACAGGGCGAAGTTGGGCCTGTTGACAATCTTTCCATGCTCGCAGCCAGCCTTCAGGAATGCTGCAGCAGTACCCCGAGAAGCTACCCAGGCACAGAAGTCACCGTGCCCAGCTATAACTTCGTCAAGTTCTTCAATTTCAGCTTCGATATGATCGAAGGCTTTTGGTAAATCTTCATCCGAAGGGGTAAATTTCCCGCTGCTGGCCCCAACTGAGTAAAAGATCTTCTTTAGTTGTTGGATACAATTGTTGCTAAAATTCAAACATTTATCTTGAAGGCTTGTTAATGATTTCTTCAAATTTGAGTTGGCTTGGACTTCGGCTTCAAGTTTCGAATCAAGTTCTAGCTTCTCTTGTTCAAATTGTTTTGATTGGCAGAGAAGCTTCGAATTCAATTCTGCTACTTTGGCTTCAGTCTCTGCCAGCAAGCCTTCGGTTGATTGAAGTTCGAAGTCTTTCTTTTCAATAATAGCTGATTGTTCTTTTATCTTGCTCTCTAAATTTTCAATTATAGCTTCGTGCTTCTTATCTTCTAGATCTTGCTGCATCCTCAAAGCTTTGCTTAGAAGCATGCTCTGCAAATAAACAACCTTCGTTAAAGAATATTGCCATTATTAAAAAACAATAGAAGTTAGAGAGAAGGATGTTTACCTTGAAATTTGAATAAAATAAGCTGCCGACGATATGTTGTCGTCGGTAGCGGCTGATGTCTGTCTCTAGTTTCGGGAAACCGATACTCTTTGATAGAGTACCGATGACCTTAGCCCCAGCTGAGTCCCGGATGCAGCCCAGTTTTTCATCATCAATGCCTCCAAATAGAAGAGCTCCTGGCTTGTATCCGCAAGATTTGGCGTATTCCTTAAGCTCTTCTTTTTCGGCCTTCGACAGTTTTTGCCCGACTAAATTTTGAAATGAATAGGCTTCGTCGTCCGAAGTGTCTTCGGCTATTTCTTTCCCTTTCCCAGGCACTGTGGCCATGGTTTCTTCAGCAGTGGTGGCAGCTTCTTCTGCAGCCATGTCTGTTAAAATTTTGTTGATGTCTTCATTAGTAGATTCTAAGTTTACATCTTCGGCTGTAGCGGCTTCGGTAGCCGCGACCTCCGAAGGTGCGACTTCGACATTTTCTGTGCCCACAACAGCTGGTGTTTTTTGGATTGACGCCCTCGGTGGCGTCTTGTCAATAACTTCTGTTACGGCAATAATTCTTTGCCTTTTCGCTTTGGCTATCTTCGTTTTTCCCGGCTCCGCCACCTTTTGAAAAAGCTTCGTCAGTCGAGGCCCTAATGGACTTAGCTTCGTGGGCATGGGTTCAGTCATTACCTTTAGAATTTCCTCCACGTCGCTAGAAGAAGGTGGTGTGGGGGTCCCCTCTTCTTCGGATAATTTTCGCTTTGGAGTTGATATTTTTCTCTTGACAATTTTCTTCTTTTTTGGTGGTTGTTCTTCATCCTTGTTTAAAGCTTCGGCCGCTCTTTTTCTTCTCTCGCCCTCAGCACCCTTGTTCAGCTGCGCATAATCAGGATATTCGAAACCCAGAGCATCAAGCACTCGGTTCAGCCTTCGCTTCGGACGGGTGCCGAAGGCTGCTGTCATCAGTTGATCTTCCTTTTTCGAATAATTCCCAAGAATTTCATTACACATCACCTCAACTGTATCCAGCCACTCTTGGCAGGGCTTCTTAAAATATTTCTTGAATTTGAAGTGGTAAGGAAGCCGGACAAGATCCCCTTCCTTCTTCTCCCCCTTTAACTTTGGCATTTCCCATTTTTTCAGAGTAGGGAAGACTCTGAATGCTAAGAATTCTTGAACCAGATCCCTGGTACCAATATGCTCTGCAATGATCCTGAATTCATCCATTGCCCGTTGAGTTTGACCCTCTGGTGTCATGTTGCAGTGGGGTCGGGTTTCTCCGAAGGTTAGCTCGAGTGGACTTTGCACAAGCTTCTCCTTGTCCTCATCAACCTTGACATAGAACCATTCTGATTTCCAGCCTGCCGGCCATTTGCTTCGGTAGCTGATTACAGGAAACTTTGCGGTTTTCCGATAGGCAAAATTGTAGCAACCGAAGTTTTCATGAAGCCCATCTTTTCTGGCCTTTGTTTGATAATGCAATTCATGAACTCGACAGAAACTGTCAGCAAAAGGCTCCACTGCTTGGCTTCGGAGGGCCCAAATATAAACGCTAAGCCTAACGATAGCGTTAGGAGTTAACTGATGAAGGTAGATGCCAAACCTCTTCAATATCTCTGCAACAATTTCGTGAACAGGGAATCTTAGCCCAGCCTTTAAAAAGCTTTTGAAGATGACAACCTCGTCCTTCTCTGGCTTCGGGGTGGTCTCTTCTCCCCCGAAGCGAAGTAGCTTCTTCTGATCTTCACTGAAAAAGCCTGCTTTCACCATCTTGGCGAGATCAACCTTTGAAACAGTCGATTTTCCGAAGTCTAGGTGGCTGGGTTTGCTGGGCATGGCAATACGGTAGTCATCTTCGGAGTCGGTTTCTTCAATGTTCCCTTCTCCTTCGGCAGCTGTCGGGTTTGCTTCGGCAGCAGGCATTTCTTCCGCAGTCACCAGTCCGGAGCGCTGCATCGCTTCGGAGATGGGCACAGTCTCCGAAGCTTCAGTTTCGTCCCCCTCACGCTCAACCCTAGCTGTAGAGCGAACTCTGGCCATTTAATTATGAACTTGTGAAACTTGGGTACTTTTTTCTCCGAAGCAGGCTTCAAGATGGAGCTTCGTTCAAATCTGACAAACTAGCTTCGGTGGTGGTTAAAAATTTTGGCAGCAAAACAGTGCAAATAGCAGTAAATGCTGTGGTAACTTCACACCTACTCGTCTGTTTATATAGTGCTGCAGGTAAGAAGGTGAAGCGGCAGGGTTTTTACACCAGGCGGGCAGTAACTTGTACTCGCTGCGCGGTGGACCGCAAAGACCAAACAGTGACTCTGCAAGGTGGGACCGACACGATCTCGGGAAATGGATCGTTTCTCGGCAACGAGCTCAGGGAAGGTGTTTTTTGGACCTTCGGCTTCCCGGACCTTCGGCTTCCCGAAGCTTGAGAGGATTTTTTCACGGTTCAAGCTCGTTACGAAAAACGATCTAGCGCCGCGAAAGGGGCTACTGTTGGGCCCATGCTTCGTTGCGCCGAAGGTCTTGCGTGAAGAAGCAGCTTCGGCTGAAATCGTCCCCAGGAAATGGCCGAAGGTTCCTTTTTTATAGAGCTTCGGCATTGCAAACCGACATAGAGATAGAATGACCTTTTTATCCATAGAGGTCTAACATAATGTTGTAAACTTTTGTAAAGGGCATAATTGTAATTCGTCACAGGCTGCGACCTGTGTCTATAAATAGATGAACAGTACCCCCGTACTGTTCACGCTGACTTGGCATTTGCTTTTGCGTCACGCTCGCACTTTTCACCTTCTCTCAGGACCGAAGGTACATTTGTAATTTGAAATCATTTCTGTTTTTCCATGTTAATAAAATAGAAATGATTCTATGGTGATGCTTATATCTTATTTCATGCTTTATGTGAGTCCTTCATCGTTACTTGTTATGTTTACGAAGGTATGTCTCTCATGACCTTCGTCCGAGACTCATTATTTCCCGAAGGGACATAATGCTTCGAAGGACGAAGGACTTTAACACTTAACACTTTTTATGTTGCCTTGTTCTTAACTCTTAGCATTTGAGAACAAGTCTCCAACAGAGCCTATGGTCGATGATCAATGGCCACACAACCCCCATTTTGTCGAAAATAGCCATGAATGACCATTTACAATAATACCGAAGGCTAACACCTACGGATTTTTGACCAAGAAATGGTCTCCACCAGAAATCCAAGAATGTGATCTATGGCAAGGAAACATATGTGGGGTGATGTGTATGAGCCTCTGGTCGATGATCAATGGCCACACAACCCCCATTTTTGTCGAAAATAGCCATGAACGACCATTTTCAATAATATCGAAGGCTAACACCTACGGATTTTTGACCAAGAAATGGTCTCCACCAGAAATCCAAGAATGTGATCTATGACAAGGAAACATTTGTGGGGTGAGGTGTATGAGCCTCTGGTCGACGATCGATGGCCACACAACCCCCATTTTGCCGAAAATAGCCATGAATGACCATTTTCAATAATACCGAAGGCTAACACGTACGAGTTTTTAACCAAGAAATGGCTTCCACCAGAAATCCAAGAATGTAATCTATGGCAAGGAAACATATGTGGGGTGAGGTTTATGAGCCTCTAGTCGATGATAAATGGCCACACAACCCCCATTTTTTATGAAAATAGCCATGAGCGACCTTGAAAATAGCCATGAGCGACCATTTTCAATAATACTAGAGGCTAACACCTACGGATTTTAGACCAAGAAATGGTCTCCACCAGAAATCCAAGAATGTGATCTACGACAAGGAAACATATGTGGGGTGAGGTGTATGAGCCTCTGGTCGACGATCAATGGCCACACAACCCCCATTTTGCCGAAAATAGCCATGAATGACCATTTTCAATAATACCGAAGGCTAACACGTACGAGTTTTTAACCAAGAAATGGCTTCCACCAGAAATCCAAGAATGTAATCTATGGCAAGGAAACATATGTGGGGTGAGGTTTATGAGCCTCTAGTCGATGATAAATGGCCACACAACCCCCATTTTTTATGAAAATAGCCATGAGCGACCTTGAAAATAGCCATGAGCGACCATTTTCAATAATACTAGAGGCTAACACCTACGGATTTTAGACCAAGAAATGGTCTCCACCAGAAATCCAAGAATGTGATCTATGGCAAGGAAACATATGTGGGGTGAGGTGTATGAGCGTCTGGTCGATGATCAATGGACACACAACCCCCATTTTTGTCGAAAATAGCCATGAACGACCATTTTCAATAATACCGAAGGCTAACACCTACGGATTTTTGACCAAGAAATGGTCTCCACCAATAATCCAAGAATGTGATTTATGGCAAAGAAACATATGTGGGGTGAGGTGTATGAGCCTCTTGTCGACGATCAATGGCCACACAACCCTAATTTTTGTCGAAAATAGCCATGAACGACCATTTTCAATGACACTGAAGGCTAACACCTACGGATTTTTGACCAAGAAATGGTCTCCACCATAAATCCAAGAATGTGATCTATGGCAAGGAAACATATGTGTAGTGAGGTGTATGAGCCTCTGGTCGAAGATCAATGGCCACACAACCCCCATTTTTGTCGAAAATAGCCATGAATGACCATTTTCAAAAATACCAAAGGCTAACACGTACGGATTTTTGACCAAGAAATGGTCTCCACCAGAAATCCAAGAATGTGATCTATGTCAAGGAAACATATGTGGGGTGAGGTGTACGAGCCTCTGGTCGATGATCAATGGCCACACAACCCCCATTTTGCCGAAAATAGCCATGAACGACCATTTTCAATAATACCGAAGGCTAACACGTACGAGTTTTTAACCAAGAAATGGTCTCCACCAGAAATCCAAGAATGTGATCTATGGCAATGAAACATATGTGGGGTGAGGTTTATGAGCCTCTAGTCGATGATAAATGGCCACACAACCCCCATTTTTTATGAAAATAGCCATGAGCGACCTTCAAAATAGCCATGAGCGACCATTTTCAATAATACTAGAGGCTAACACCTACGGATTTAAGACCAAGAAATGGTCTCCACCAGAAATCCAAGAATGTGATCTATGGCAAGGAAACATATGTGGGGTGAGGTGTATGAGCGTCTGGTCGATGATCAATGGCCACACAACCCCCATTTTTGTCGAAAATAGCCATGAACGACCATTTTCAATAATACCTATGGCTAACACCTACGGATTTTTGACCAAGAAATGGTCTCCACCAGAAATCCAAGAATGTGATCTATGGCAAGGAAACATATGTGGGGTGAGGTGTATGAGCCTCTGGTCGACGATCAATGGCCACACAACCCTAATTTTTGTCGAAAATAGCCATGAACGACCATTTTCAATGACACTGAAGGCTAACACCTACGGATTTTTGACCAAGAAATGGTCTCCACCATAAATCCAAGAATGTGATCTATGGCAAGGAAACATATGTGTAGTGAGGTGTATGAGCCTCTGGTCGAAGATCAATGGCCACACAACCCCCATTTTTGTCGAAAATAGCCATGAATGACCATTTTCAAAAATACCAAAGGCTAACACATTCAGATTTTTGCCCAAGAAATGGTCTCCACCAGAAATCCAAGAATGTGATCTATGGCAAGGAAACATATGTGGGGTGAGGTGTACGAGCCTCTGGTCGATGATCAATGGCCACAGAACCCCCATTTTGCCGAAAATAGCCATGAACGACCATTTTCAATAATACCGAAGGCTAACACGTACGAGTTTTTGACCAAGAAATGGTCTCCACCAAAAATCCAAGAATGTGATCTATGGCAAGGAAACATATGTGGGGTGAGATTTATGAGCCTCTAGTCGATGATAAATGGCCACACAACGCCCATTTTTTTATGAAAATAGCCATGAGCGACCATTTTCAATAATATTAGAGGCTAAGACCTACGGATTTTTGACCAAGAAATGGTCTCCACCAGAAATCCAAGAATGTGATCTATGGCAAGGAAACATATGTGGGGCGAGGTGTATGAGCCTCTGGTCGATGATCAATGGCCACACAACCCCCATTTTTGTCGAAAATAGCCATGAATGACCATTTACAATAATACCGAAGGCTAACACCTACGGATTTTTTACCAAGAAATGGTCTCCACCAGAAATCCAAGAATGTGATCTATGGCAAGGAAACATATGTGGGGTGAGGTGTATGAGCCTCTGGTCGATGATCAATGGCCACACAACTCCCATTTTTGTCAAAAATAGCCATGAACGACCATTTTCAATAATATCGAAGGCTAACACCTACGGATTTTTGACCAAGAAATGGTCTCCACCAGAAATCCAAGAATGTGATCTACGACAAGGAAACATATGTGGGGTGAGGTGTATGAGCCTCTGGTCGACGATCAATGGCCACACAACCCCCATTTTGCCGAAAATAGCCATGAATGACCATTTTCAATAATACCGAAGGCTAACACGTACGAGTTTTTAACCAAGAAATGGTTTCCACCAGAAATCCAAGAATGTAATCTATGGCAAGGAAACATATGTGGGGTGAGGTTTATGAGCCTCTAGTCGATGATAAATGGCCACACAACCCCCATTTTTTATGAAAATAGCCATGAGCGACCTTGAAAATAGCCATGAGCGACCATTTTTCAATAATATTAGAGGCTAAGACCTACGGATTTTTGACCAAGAAATGGTCTCCACCAGAAATCCAAGAATGTGATCTATGGCAAGGAAACATATGTGGGGTGAGGTGTATGAGCCTCTGGTCGATGATCAATGGCCACACAACCCCCATTTTTGTCGAAAATAGCCATGAATGACCATTTACAATAATACCGAAGGCTAACACCTACGGATTTTTGACCAAGAAATGGTCTCCACCAGAAATCCAAGAATGTGATCTATGGCAAGGAAACATATGTGGGGTGAGGTGTATGAGCCTCTGGTCGATAATCAATGGCCACACAACCCCCATTTTTGTCGAAAATAGCCATGAACGACCATTTTCAATAATATCGAAGGCTAACACCTATGGATTTTTGACCAAGAAATGGTCTCCACCAGAAATCCAAGAATGTGATCTACGACAAGGAAACATATGTGGGGTGAGGTGTATGAGCCTCTGGTCGACGATCAATGGCCACACAACCCCCATTTTGCCGAAAATAGCCATGAATGACCATTTTCAATAATACCGAAGGCTAACACGTACGAGTTTTTAACCAAGAAATGGTTTCCACCAGAAATCCAAGAATGTAATCTATGGCAAGGAAACATATGTGGGGTGAGGTTTATGAGCCTCTAGTCGATGAAAAATGGCCACCCAACCCCCATTTTTTATGAAAATAGCCATGAGCGACCTTGAAAATAGCCATGAGCGACCATTTTCAATAATACTAGAGGCTAACACCTACGGATTTTAGACCAAGAAATGGTCTCCACCAGAAATCCAAGAATGTGATCTATGGCAAGGAAACATATGTGGGGTGAGGTGTATGAGCGTCTGGTCGATGATCAATGGCCACACAACCCCCATTTTTGTCGAAAATAGCCATGAACGACCATTTTCAATAATATCGAAGGCTAACACCTACGGAATTTTGACCAAGAAATGGTCTCCACCAGAAATCCAAGAATGTGATCTATGGCAAGGAAACATATGTGGGGTGAGGTGTATGAGCCTCTGGTCGACGATCAATGGCCACACAACCCCCATTTTTTATGAAAATAGCCATGAGCGACCTTGAAAATAGCCATGAGCGACCATTTTCAATAATACTAGAGGCTAACACCTACGGATTTTAGACCAAGAAATGGTCTCCACCAGAAATCCAAGAATGTGATCTATGGCAAGGAAACATATGTGGGGTGAGGTGTATGAGCGTCTGGTCGATGATCAATGGCCACACAACCCCCATTTTTGTCGAAAATAGCCATGAACGACCATTTTCAATAATACCGAAGGCTAACACCTACGGATTTTTGACCAAGAAATGGTCTCCACCAGAAATCCAAGAATGTGATCTATGGCAAGGAAACATATGTGGGGTGAGGTGTATGAGCCTCTGGTCGATAATAAATGGCCACACAACCCCCATTTTTGTCGAAAATAGCCATGAACGACCATTTTCAATAATATCGAAGGCTAACACCTACGGATTTTTGACCAAGAAATGGTCTCCACCAGAAATCCAAGAATGTGATCTACGACAAGGAAACATATGTGGGGTGAGGTGTATGAGCCTCTGGTCGACGATCAATGGCCACACAACCCCCATTTTGCCGAAAATAGCCATGAATGACCATTTTCAATAATATCGAAGGCTAACACCTACGGATTTTTGACCAAGAAATGGTCTCCACCAGAAATCCAAGAATGTGATCTACGACAAGGAAACATATGTGGGGTGAGGTGTATGAGCCTCTGGTCGATGATCAATGGCCACACAACCCCCATTTTGCCGAAAATAGCCATGAATGACCATTTTCAATAATACCGAAGGCTAACACGTACGAGTTTTTAACCAAGAAATGGTTTCCACCAGAAATCCAAGAATGTAATCTATGGCAAGGAAACATATGTGGGGTGAGGTTTATCAGCCTCTAGTCGATGATAAATGGCCACACAACCCCCATTTTTTATGAAAATAGCCATGAGCGACCTTGAAAATAGCCATGAGCGACCATTTTCAATAATACTAGAGGCTAACACCTACGGATTTTAGACCAAGAAATGGTCTCCAACAGAAATCCAAGAATGTGATCTATGGCAAGGAAACATATGTGGGGTGAGGTGTATGAGCGTCTGGTCGATGATCAATGGCCACACAACCCCCATTTTTGTCGAAAATAGCCATGAACGACCATTTTCAATAATACCGAAGGCTAACACCTACGGATTTTTGACCAAGAAATGGTCTCCACCAGAAATCCAAGAATGTGATCTATGGCAAGGAAACATATGTGGGGTGAGGTGTATGAGCCTCTGGTCGATGATCAATGGCCACACAACCTCCATTTTTGTCGAAAATAGCCATGAACGACCATTTTCAATAATATCGAAGGCTAACACCTACTGATTTTTGACCAAGAAATGGTCTCCACCAGAAATCCAAGAATGTGATCTACGACAAGGAAACATATGTGGGGTGAGGTGTATGAGCCTCTGGTCGACGATCAATGGCCACACAACCCCCATTTTGCCGAAAATAGCCATGAATGACCATTTTCAATAATATCGAAGGCTAACACCTACGGATTTTTGACCAAGAAATGGTCTCCACCAGAAATCCAAGAATGTGATCTACGACAAGGAAACATATGTGGGGTGAGGTGTATGAGCCTCTGGTCGACGATCAATGGCCACACAACCCCCATTTTGCCGAAAATAGCCATGAATGACCATTTTCAATAATACCGAAGGCTAACACGTACGAGTTTTTAACCAAGAAATGGTTTCCACCAGAAATCCAAGAATGTAATCTATGGCAATGAAACATATGTGGGGTGAGGTTTATGAGCCTCTAGTCGATGATAAATGGCCACACAACCCCCATTTTTTATGAAAATAGCCATGAGCGACCTTGAAAATAGCCATGAGCGACCATTTTCAATAATACTAGAGGCTAACACCTACGGATTTTAGACCAAGAAATGGTCTCCACCAGAAATCCAAGAATGTGATCTATGGCAAGGAAACATATGTGGGGTGAGGTGTATGAGCGTCTGGTAGATGATCAATGGCCACACAACCCCCATTTTTGTCGAAAATAGCCATGAACGACCATTTTCAATAATACCGAAGGCTAACACCTACGGATTTTTTTACCAAGAAATGGTCTCCACCAGAAATCCAAGAATGTGATCTATGGCAAGGAAACATATGTGGGGTGAGGTGTATGAGCCTCTAGTCGATGATCAATGGCCACACAACCCCCATTTTTGTCGAAAATAGCCATGAATGACCATTTTCAAAAATACCAAAGGCTAACACGTACGGATTTTTAACCAAGAAATGGTCTCCACCAGAAATCCAAGAATGTGATCTATGGCAAGGAAACATATGTGGGGTGAGGTGTATGAGCCTCTGGTCGATGATCAATGGCCACACAACCTCCATTTTTGTCGAAAATAGCCATGAACGACCATTTTCAATAATATCGAAGGCTAACACCTACTGATTTTTGACCAAGAAATGGTCTCCACCAGAAATCCAAGAATGTGATCTACGACAAGGAAACATATGTGGGGTGAGGTGTATGAGCCTCTGGTCGACGATCAATGGCCACACAACCCCCATTTTGCCGAAAATAGCCATGAATGACCATTTTCAATAATATCGAAGGCTAACACCTACGGATTTTTGACCAAGAAATGGTCTCCACCAGAAATCCAAGAATGTGATCTACGACAAGGAAACATATGTGGGGTGAGGTGTATGAGCCTCTGGTCGACGATCAATGGCCACACAACCCCCATTTTGCCGAAAATAGCCATGAATGACCATTTTCAATAATACCGAAGGCTAACACGTACGAGTTTTTAACCAAGAAATGGTTTCCACCAGAAATCCAAGAATGTAATCTATGGCAATGAAACATATGTGGGGTGAGGTTTATGAGCCTCTAGTCGATGATAAATGGCCACACAACCCCCATTTTTTATGAAAATAGCCATGAGCGACCTTGAAAATAGCCATGAGCGACCATTTTCAATAATACTAGAGGCTAACACCTACGGATTTTAGACCAAGAAATGGTCTCCACCAGAAATCCAAGAATGTGATCTATGGCAAGGAAACATATGTGGGGTGAGGTGTATGAGCGTCTGGTAGATGATCAATGGCCACACAACCCCCATTTTTGTCGAAAATAGCCATGAACGACCATTTTCAATAATACCGAAGGCTAACACCTACGGATTTTTTTACCAAGAAATGGTCTCCACCAGAAATCCAAGAATGTGATCTATGGCAAGGAAACATATGTGGGGTGAGGTGTATGAGCCTCTAGTCGATGATCAATGGCCACACAACCCCCATTTTTGTCGAAAATAGCCATGAATGACCATTTTCAAAAATACCAAAGGCTAACACGTACGGATTTTTAACCAAGAAATGGTCTCCACCAGAAATCCAAGAATGTGATCTATGGCAAGGAAACATATGTGGGGTGAGGTGTACGAGCCTCTGGTCGATGATCAATGGCCACACAACCCCCATTTTGCCGAAAATAGCCATGAATGACCATTTTCAATAATACCGAAGGCTAACACGTACGAGTTTTTAACCAAGAAATGGTCTCCACCAGAAATCCAAGAATGTGATCTATGGCAAGGAAACATATGTGGGGTGAGGTGTATGAGCGTCTGGTCGATGATCAATGGCCACACAACCCCCATTTTTGTCGAAAATAGCCATGAACGACCATTTTCAATAATACCGAAGGCTAACACCTACGGATTTTTGACCAAGAAATGGTCTCCACCAGAAATCCAAGAATGTGATCTATGGCAAGGAAACATATGTGGGGTGAGGTGTATGAGCCTCTGGTCGACGATCAATGGCCACACAACCCTAATTTTTGTCGAAAATAGCCATGAACGACCATTTTCAATGACATTGAAGGCTAACACCTACGGATTTTTGACCAAGAAATGGTCTCCACCATAAATCCAAGAATGTGATCTATGGCAAGGAAACATATGTGTAGTGAGGTGTATGAGCCTCTGGTCGATGATCAATGGCCACACAACCCCCATTTTTGTCGAAAATAGCCATGAATGACCATTTACAATAATACCGAAGGCTAACACCTACGGATTTTTGACCAAGAAATGCTCTCCACCAGAAATCCAAGAATATGATCTATGGCAAGGAAACATATGTGGGGTGAGGTGTATGAGCCTCTGGTCGACGATCAATGGCCACACAACCCCCATTTTGCCGAAAATAGCCATGAATGACCATTTTCAATAATACTGAAGGCTAACACATACGAGTTTTTAACCAAGAAATGGTCTCCACCAGAAATCCAAGAATGTAATCTATGGCAAGGAAACATATGCGGGGTGAGGTTTATGAGCCTCTAGTCGATGATAAATGGCCACACAAGCTCCATTTTTTATGAAAATAGCCATGAGCGACCTTGAAAATAGCCATGAGCGACCATTTTCAATAATACTAGAGGCTAACACCTACGGATTTTAGACCAAGAAATGGTCTCCACCAGAAATCCAAGAATGCGATCTATGGCAAGGAAACATATGTGGGGTGAGGTGTATGAGCGTCTGGTCGATGATCAATGGCCACACAACCCCCATTTTTGTCGAAAATAGCCATGAATGACCATTTTCAATAATACCGAAGGCTAACACCTACGGATTTTTGACCAAGAAATGGTCTCCACCAGAAATCCAAGAATGTGATCTATGGCAAGGAAACATATGTGGGGTGAGGTGTATGAGCCTCTAGTCGATGATCAATGGCCACACAACCCCCATTTTTGTCGAAAATAGCCATGAATGATCATTTTCAAAAATACCAAAGGCTAACACGTACGGATTTTTGACCAAGAAATGGTCTCCACCAGAAATCCAAGA
The DNA here is from genome assembly GCF_902167145.1 of Zea mays. NCBI lineage: Eukaryota > Viridiplantae > Streptophyta > Magnoliopsida > Poales > Poaceae > Zea > Zea mays. The sequence continues at coordinate 41,214 of NW_023367226.1, forward strand.
ATGTGATTATGGCAAGGAAACATATGTGGGGTGAGGTGTACGAGCCTCTAGTCGATGATCAATGGCCACACAACCCCCATTTTGCCAAAAATAGCCATGAATGACCATTTTCAATAATACCGAAGGCTAACACGTACGAGTTTTTAACCAAGAAATGGTTTCCACCAGAAATCCAAGAATGTAATCTATGGCAAGGAAACATATGTGGGGTGAGGTTTATGAGCCTCTAGTCGATGATAAATGGCCACACAACCCCCATTTTTTATGAAAATAGCCATGAGCGACCTTGAAAATAGCCATGAGCGACCATTTTCAATAATACTAGAGGCTAACACCTACGGATTTTAGACCAAGAAATGGTCTCCACCAGAAATCCAAGAATGTGATCTATGGCAAGGAAACATATGTGGGGTGAGGTGTATGAGCGTCTGGTCGATGATCAATGGCCACACAACCCCCATTTTTGTCGAAAATAGCCATGAACGACCATTTTCAATAATACCGAAGGCTAACACCTACGGATTTTTGACCAAGAAATGGTCTCCACCAGAAATCCAAGAATGTGATCTATGGCAAGGAAACATATGTGGGGTGAGGTGTGAAAGCATCTAGGCCCCTGGTTGGTTTTAGTGATTAATGACAACGTATTATTATATGTGACTAACGTGTGTTTTGCAGAGACAAATGGTAAGTTAGGTCGCATGACAGGTAGAAGTACTACAACGGTGAAAACAATCCCGGAGATAAGAACTCGAAGCGACGGCTAAAACGACGGAACAAAAGGTGAAGGTCTAAAGAGTCCGAGTGTCAGGAGATGTGGACACTCGCGATTTAGTTAGGTCTTTTATTCTTCTTTAGTCGTACTATAAAGAGGGGTTGTCGATGAGTAGTTTGACCAAGAGAGTTCTAGTGTAGTGTTGGTGCACAATCACACTCATATACAGTGCTAGGTGTCACTCTAGAACTCACACAAAAGTTAGAACAAAAACCGATTTGAAAATCAGCTGAAAAACAAGTCTTAGAGTTTCTGGCTTTGGGGCACCGGACTGTCCGGTGTGCACCGGACTGTCCGGTGCACCCTCTGCCAGGTGGGACCAGGCTGGTCCTCAGCAGAGCCTTCCCAGTCGCAGAAACCCGAGAGCTGCCTTCGGAAATGAATTTTAGCGGCACACCGGACACCGCACCGGACTGTCCGGTGTGCACCGGACAGTGGACTGTTCACTGTCCGGTGCGCCATGAGTCCAACGGCTAGCTGTCAGAACTAGCCGTTGGAAGTGACCGTTGGCGCACCGGTGGCGCACCGTTGGCGCACCGGTGGCGCACCGGACTGTCCGGTGCGCCATCGCGCAGCAAGTTGCCTGTAACGGCTAGTTGGTGGGTGAGGGCTATTTATACCCCTTCCACCCACCATATTCAATGTCTTGCACTCCACATTTATTCCAGCACCTTGGTAGAGTATTGCAAGCACCAAAAGCCTTGTGAGGAGATTAGAGAATCATAATCCACGCTTGTTCCTCATTAGCGCTAGTGAGAGCCACCTAGAGCACACACCACTTGCATTAGGCTTCTCTTGGTCAAGCGAAAGTCTATGGCTTGTTACTCTTGGTGATCGGCATCACCTAGACGGCTTGGTGGCGTTGGGAGCTCGGTGATCACCGTGAAGATCTTGTTGGTGACCCGACTCAAGTTTGTAAGCGGTCTCGAGGGATCCACCGCGCCGGAGTGGCAAAGGATCATCTCGTAGTGAGCACTTGGTTCTTGCGAGGACCAAGGGGGAGCGATATCCTTGCGCGGGTGCTCCAACGAGGACTAGTGGAGAGTGTCGACTCTTCGATACCTCGGGAAAAATTGGAGGAGTCTTCTAAACTTTGCTTTACATTCCGCACTTAATTTAAGCTATTTACTTTGTATATTTGTTTAGCAAGTATTTGAAGCATTGTCTTAGCTTTGTTACATTTCTAGTATTATTTTCTTAGTGCTAGTTGTTGGGGTGAAGTTGGGCTCTTGGTTAGCTCTTGCTTAGGTTTTAATTAGTGTTGATTTTTAGAAAAGCCCAATTCACCCCCCCCTCTTGGGCATCGTGATCCTTTCAATTGGTATCAAAGCCTAGTTGCTCGTAGATTAGCTTAACCGCTAGAGTTACGATGT